>NC_081351.1:32264668-32295704 GCF_029784015.1 Lycium ferocissimum | reverse complement strand
AGCTAAAGAACACTAAAATTCATTAAAACGAATAGAGAGAAGGCTTCAATATATTTTATTAAAATTTTCTGATCCAAAAGCTAACCCCCAAAAAGTGAAAAAATACCCCCTTTTTTATAGGATTTCTGTGGTTTTGAATAAAACAAAAGCCCTTATGAATAAAGAAACCCAAAAGGATGAAGCCCGAGCCGACACCCGACGTTTGCAAAAAGGCGAACTTTTTCGAGCGGGGCCGAACCATCCGACAAAGGGCCACGATGATTTTTGGACCAACAACCCGGGAACCGGCACGAGATTTTGGAGGGCCAACGGCCCAAGGACACAGCCTGGGACCGG
This sequence comes from Lycium ferocissimum, assembly GCF_029784015.1. Lineage (NCBI taxonomy): Eukaryota > Viridiplantae > Streptophyta > Magnoliopsida > Solanales > Solanaceae > Lycium > Lycium ferocissimum. Next base: position 32,295,368 of record NC_081351.1, on the reverse strand, counting down.
CGACAAAAGGACAGCTTCCCCGTCTCGGGTCAATTGCATCCACACGATACCTTGGTATGAAGAAAAAACCAAACATGCTCGTACTCATTTGGTAAACCCCTTGGTCGGAACCCAAATTTTGCCCGCTTTTACATAATAGGGACCAAATACAGGGGTTGCAATGTCTTCGGCTTTATGGGATGTTTTTTTTTCGCAAACAATCAATTGACAACAGGCCATTTTTATACTAGTTTAACCATACCATTGTTTTCCGGAATTTTTTTTGGAGTAGCCAATAAACATAGTTTTTTTTTTTAAAGGGGGGAAATTTTCCCAAAAGGGAGAAAGAGGGGAAAAGATTGTGTGGTTGTATTACACGCACCATAACCAGGTTGAAAAGGGGTTTAAAATGCCCATTTTTAAAGGATAGAAGGATTTAATTGTCAAACTCATAAATACGAAACCGGAATAATAAAGATGGACAAATATATAAGCCTGCCAGATTATTCCGTTACTTGGCATAGGTTCCATTATTACCTATTTAAGGAACATAACTAAAATTTTCAATAATTATATTTAGTAGCTAAAATATATCATATTTACTTCACATAGTCACTATGTTTACCACTCATCCGATAACTTCCCACTCCCCCTAAATTTAAGCAAAAAAAAACGTGTCTTTCCTTCATCCTAAATAGACGTCATTATTCACTCATATCCATTACTTTCATCCAATTTCAACCGCTCTTTTCAATTATTCAACTTCCTTTTTATCTCTAATTAACTACTCATTGATTTCTCTCTACGTTTCAAATCTAATTCCCAAAATAAAGTAAGATTCTATACAGATTTTTATTTTTTACCTCGTATTTAACCCATATTTCGGTGTTTTTTTTCAAGCCGAATCGGGAATGCAAGTCTAAGTAAGTAACTATCAAGTGTTTGTTCTTGGTTGTTTTTTCTTAGATTCACCTGGAATGACTAAAAGTCGCTACTCCGATGAGAACATGTATAGAACCTAAACGTGCGATTCCTAATTTTTCTTTGGGAATTTCTCAACATGAAACCTATCAGCCTACGCCGAGAATCGTTCAAAAAGAATTAACGATCCTAGGCGTTATAAGGAATATGTTGATTCGAAGAGTAAACAACAAGAAAAATTGAAAATGTTTCTCAAATGGAGAAACAAAGCAATAGAAAGCTATCAAAGTATTAACAAGTCATAATGTTAAGTGGCAAGAAAATTGCTAAAGCCAAACGAATGTGGGATGAGGGACGATGATGAAAAGGTATATTTTTGTTGTATTTTCAAGATATTTAGTTCTTTTTTTTTTGTTCGCTTATTACAGATCTATTAATTAAACAGATTTATATTTAAAACATTTTAAGTATATTTTTCTGAAAGTTTTTTTACACTTGTTTCTTCGCTTATTTCTGTACATTTTTTCTTCACCATAACCGTGATTTTAAGATTTTTAAGTACATTCAAATTATTTTTGTGTATTTTCGTTTTATTGTGCTATTACAAGGATTTTTAAGATTTTTTAAGTACATTCCGCTATTATTTTGTCGATACTATTTTGTGTATATTTTTAAGTACATTTAGTCAATATATGTTAATCATACGTGTTTTTTGGCATGTTGTTTCAGTATCTAAATTTTTAAGCGCTCAAGCACCGTCGTGACACCATCTATGCGTAGATACACGAATGTTAATGTAATGCAAGATATTAGAGGCAAACCAATGGTATCCTATGTATGGATATAAGAATTCTTGTTTTGGTAAATATCTCGTAATGCAAAGACTGACGCATACACAAGATTTTTCGCCGCTTTATGGTCAAATAACTTTCAGGGCAATACATATAGGTGCTTTACATTTGAAATAAATGGTAAAGTTCGTTGCTGGCCCAGAGAATCTGGTGACCGATCACCGGGCTAGATTGTGTATTCGATGAAAATAATTGTTTATGATAACCCGAAAACCGACAGGCTACGGACTATTTGTAGAAATCAGAGAATCAATTGCCGTTGAAAACACACGAGCTTATCGAGTGTTTGAACAAGACTGTTCGTGATGATAAAGGATTTACTACCAAGACGGCAATATTGTATTTCATGAACACGTTGGTACATTGCGTGCGAGTCGAATCTCAACAAACATACCAAGGATCCATTTTGATGTTGCAGAGACTCGGAGATAGTAACGAGTATCCTTGGGGGTAAAGACTGCTTAGAGAGTCGGGTCGTAAGCATCGCGTAAATATGTCGTGTTTTAAGAAACAGGATTCATGGTTCGTCGCTCGCTGGCGCAAGTACGGTTGTACGAATGCTGCTTCAAAAGTCCCGTCCACCATCACAAAGTAAGACGTAACTTAATTCCTAGAATTTTTGAATCGTTTAACTACGGAAGGAAAACCAGAATTCAAGAAATTGATGGATGGCATGTTCGCAGACGGAGAAAATCCCAAAGTCACTCTTTAACAATTTTGTGTCTTTTACCATTTAATCATGTATGTTTGTTTTACATGCCATATTTCGATTAATATTTTGTCTATATTTATGAAATAAGCTTATTTGTGATCAATATATTTTGACTATATTTTCCTCATTTTTTTAGTATGTTACCAATGTAGATATACACTAATATAGTTTCTATATTTTGTCGTTCGCTGCATCTCGCATTCGGCGAAGTCGTGCCAACACCCTACGAGTTGCTGAAAACTCTTAAATTGCTCACAATAAGGACACTGCATTAAACATGGAGCCGACAGTATGATACTGATTTGGCAGACGATGATTACGATGATTTTAGTACCACACCACCGCATCCGAAGCCCGCCGGCAAATGGAAGAAATAAAGGAAAGGCTGGACTCCCGATTCCCGCCAGGCAAGAAACGACGCAGCTTTCCAAGCCGTTCCTCCTTCCGGAAACAACCATCACGAAGGAATCGGGATAAAAAAGACACAGAAACAAGATGCACCTACAAAGACCGAATACGCAGTTTAACCCGATGGGTGAAGAGATTCGGATTTTCAAGAAAGAAGTAGGCGTTTGTTTTCAATATGTTTTTTTTACTTCATATTGCTTGTGTCAAGTAATTAACGATTCTAATTCTATTTTTTTATCTTTCAAAGCCATGTGGGTGTTTGACTACATGGATAAGCTACTTCATGTTGTTAGATGCAATAAGGAGCAATCAAACACCGAGATAAGGTAAAAATCAACACTAAAAAATGGAAATTATTTACTTTTTAAGTTATTTTGATATATTTATTGGAAGACTTTATATTTTCTTTTGGAAAATTTTAAAAAAGGTCGGCGACACAATGTTAAAAGCCGACTTACATGATGGTGGATTTATCAAGGCAATCAAAGTGGCAAGAAAGCTTTCAACCAAAGAGAATCAAGGTGGTGGTGCCACTTCCGCGCAGTATAGCCATCCACAGTACTTTTTTTTTTTCACTTTTCTATGTTGCGGTAAAGATATTATTCAAAGTGAAAATATTAGATTTTCAGTGTGTTTTGTATTACCTATAGTATTTACATATATAGTTTTCACATGGTGATTTGTTAGTAAGTGTCCTTTTTGATGTATCTATTTGTCTATTTTTGTTATGATTGTGTTTATATATACTAGCAGTCTATATTTGTTTTGGATTGATATTTTAATATTAGTTTTTTTCATATATGTTGTGGTGTATTTTAATTGTATTTTGATTATTATGTTCTTGTTACTTATTGGTTTACATTTTATTATATTTCGGATATATTTACCATATATTTTCTCATATTTAAGCAAACTTTTAACTTTTAAACGATTACTATATATGTGTATATATGTATACATTTTTGCCGATGCCTTTAAATTCATTTGAACCATGTTTTTATTGTTTTGGGTTGAGGAGTTGGGTTGCCAATTTAATGATCCGGATTCTTGTTGATGTGGATAAAGCTGGAGTTAAAAATGATGCACAAATAGACGGAGTGCCCATAACACCAATCCATTTAAATTTTGATGTACAAGTCCGAAATGTGGCTTTTAAGTGCGAAATGTCATTTTGATAAGTACATTGACAAACACAAATGCTTTTTTTTCTTGTTTTTTATTTCGGGAATCTCGGCAAATCGGCGATGGAGAATGCTAATGCGAATTTACGCATCGGAGAAATGGTAGCGGACTTGTAATCAGCCGCTCTTTAGTACGTGTTATTCCTCTCGCTCCTCCTCAGACCACGCGATGATCAAACCGATTTGTCAAGTTTAAGGACTCACTCCATCGTGGACAAACACGTAACCATGTCTCGGTGGATGATTCGTGATTCTCGTATACCAATCCAACTTGGAGTACAACCAACAACTTGAGACAAAGTTCAACTACTGAACTCAACAACAAGTTGGAGTACAACCGATAGTTGACTGCGTCTAAGTGACGAACCGGATAAATAAGTTCCCGTACAACCAAATGCGGGCCAAAGCTCAAAGGTGAAGCGCACGATTTTCAAACTACGAAAAAAGTCGATCATTGTCCATCCGAGTCTTTGCCCGAGAAAGGAAACCAAGCAAATATAACTGTCCCTTATTGTCCCAATTTTAGCTCGGCGGTTCTTCTCGCCAAAAATATCGACCTTGCGTTTATCGTAAAAAACCCATTTGTTGACCACCCTATAACGCCGTTAGATACTTCGTTTCTTCAAGAATATCAAAAGTGGCTTGAGAACGATCTATTGAAATCGCATGACAAAAGGTACTTATCATCACAACTTGTTTTTTTATTTTGCCGTAATTCAATTATCAATAAACTTAACGTATGTTCTTTCCATTGTTGATATACGGGAAGCCAAATGAAAATCATTACAAGAAAGAACAAGGAAGACTCGATCTTGCGGATGCCGAACTTCGGTTTCATTTAGGCGTTACAACCGTAGCCGACAAAAAGCCGGTTCTACTTGTTATCTATGGATGGGCAACTTTGGACCGACGAGGTTTTGATATCTTTTACTTGTTATCTAATTTTTTTATGTTTTATAATAGAATTACAACGTGATGTATCTAGAGTATATTTTTTACAATATTTGACATATATTGTAAAAATATATTTCAGGCATATTTACCATATATTTTCTCTATATTTAACTCAAACTTTTAACTTTTAAAGCGCTTCGTATATGTGTATATGTGTATATCTCTTTTTTGATGCCTTTAAATTCATTTGAACCATGTTTTTATAGTTTTAAGTTGAGGAGTAGGTTTGAGGTACTTATTGTCACAACTTGTATTTATAGAATATTGTCATCATTATACTTGCACTATATTTAATATACTGAGACATTAATTTACTAGTTCAAGACAAGTGCTTGTCTGTGTATACGAATCGTATTTTACTATATATGAGTATATTTGCACTATATTTACTATATATACGGAATATTTGTTTTGAACATAGTGTTGATTATAGTCAACGAATTGATGTTTTTACAAAGATATTGATATTATTTTCTACTACCTACGCAAGAAGGGAAGTATCACAATAACAAAACTATAGATTCACCACCGCCACCGTATTTTTCACACTTTAGTTGTTGAAATTTACAAATCTTGGGAAAACCCCGATTCATCCACACGTGTCGCTTGATACAAGATGAAGCGTGAGTACATTAACGAGCACAAAGGTTGGCTAATGTACCATGGTATACTGTTGACAACGTACTAATTCCTGTCAACATAAAAGAGGGAAAAATCTTGGATTTTGGTTGTGATATCATTCATCGCAGCCGGAGTCCGCTCTCTCATCCAATGAAAAGATCATTCATTTTTCTACAAATTTTATATGTTTGTTTTTTTCTTATTTTTTCTTTTTACAAACGGAGTCCATCTACGTATACAACTCATACCGGAAATTTCCGGGGCACTTGATGCGTCGTTAGAGTCGGAGTGAAAATGTTGGCTACTCTAGGACATATACGATCCTACAAATGATCGATTTCTATGAGAAGAAGGCGGATATAGATTTTGCCACACATCCTTCTTACAGAAATAGAGAACAAACCGACAACTTTGACATTGTGAATGTAGACAATCTCCGCAAGCTCCATCTAGCATGTAGAATCTCTTCCCAATAAAAAACACAATAAATACATCTTTTTTTTTCGTGGTTTTTTGATAAGTAAATTTTTTGATCATTTTTGTTCCGGGATTGTGGTGTGTATGTGGCCGCCTTCGAATACTTGAGCTCAAGTACGGTCATCCCAACCGAATTCGATGCAAAGTTACTCCGTATGAGAGATACGGCGCCACTTTTATGCGACTATGCATACGGGATAAGTCAAACAACAATGCGTCAAGTGATAACGGCAGCCTCAAAGACCAATTAGACCGGCAATTGATTATGATGCAGTTGATAAAGAGGATCTTGATTAGGCCACCAATTCATTTGTGTTTTTTCATTTTCATGTTGAACAATAGCATAGTTGGTTGCGACTTTTGTTGCTGTTTTTTCATTTTGGACATATTGTTTCATGTGCAGCAATCTTTTTAGGATGATTAATATTGAACACCACCTTATGGTTTTTATATTGTTGTTTTCTTTCAAGTATGTTATCTTTTCAATGCATAAATTCCATTTTTCATTATCTCGTGAAATGTATTAATTTAACAAAGTAGTATATATAACCATTTAAATACAGTCGATATATACAGAAAATATAACTCAGATATATTCCATAAGATCATTTTTAAAATTACAGTTTGTTACAAAATTTAAAATTTCAACTAAATACACTTCAAATATATGTAAAATATATATCAAATATAGTTAACGATGAAACGAAATAAGTATTATCTACCGGATCATACAAAATACAACTAAAATATAGCCAAAATATATACGAAATACAAACTATTAAATCATAAATCCAAAACAAAAGGTCTAATAAGTTAACATAGAGTAGACTTTCCAAATACCATTTAACCACCAATATAGCATTACATTGAAAAACATCGGATGTTCAACGATGTGAAATACAATCATACTAGAACGATATGAATTCAAGATGAATTCATTTTTTATTTTTAACCTAAATTTAAAGTAGAATTGTCTTAACAAATAAAATCAAAATGGACTTATTTATTCTTCTTATTGAGCGGCGGATTATCACACGAACGCCTATTATGACCAAGACGTCCACATTTACCTTGCAATTTACTGCGTTTACCAATCATCAACTCTTGTAATGGCTTGTCCCTCTTCTTTTTTGGCCTCCCAGAGGGTCTTTTATAGATCGGTGGCATAACAACTTCATCTGATATACTTTTAGGAATATTCCACTCGGACTCATCGGGAAGAGGATCAACCGGCACATCATATGTGTTCACAACTGTTTCTGGCTTGAATAAATCGAACAATATGCATCAGCGGTCAAATTTTTATTCTTCAATACGCCGTATGCATGAGAACACGGTATCTCGTCTAGTTGGAACATCCTGCAATTTGCAAGTTTTCTTCAAAAATCTATTATGAAACGCCTCGGTCCATCATTCACTTTGTGTACACATATTCGTTGACGCTTCAACCCGAGAACCATTTAACAAATAAACAAGCATTACTCGAGCAAGGTTTACCATATTAGGAATATATATAAATATACATTACATATAGTAAAAATGTAGATTAAATTTTTTGTGTTGCAAACAAAGTTACCCTCATTCGTATTGATTTGTACTCGTTGATCGACAACATCTCTTGATACCGCCTCATCAATCATGTTGTGAATGTATAGGTACCATTTTTTTATTTGTGCAATTCCATCTACCAAACATCTTCCTCACTTCTTCAAGAAATCAAAATATGTAACTCTCTTGCAAAGAACCAGCTTTCCATTAATACATTCGGCTATATTCGAAGTCATTGTCCATCCTCTATTAACAGTGAATAAAGCCTAGACCATTTATCTCTTCCAAGATCTTCTAGGTATCGTTTTTACCCGAATATCAACATTCTCAATCTTCTCCATCAATTTATTGAACTCTTATCCCTTCTGTATGCTTTCGCTAGTGAATAAAATATAGGACTCAACACCTCACTATTTGTTGTATATTGCTTTGTCACATTTTTCCACAAATGCCATACACAAGCCAAATGAGGAACGAGAGGATACACCTTAGAAATCGCGTGTATTATGCTTTCATGTGTCTATCGATTACACGACACACATATTTTGCCTAACACCATAAGCCTTTGCTTGAACAAATCAAAGAACCACGTCACGACTTATTATTCTCGTAATCTATCACACATACGCTAGTGGTAGGATATTACCTACAAAAATCGGTTTATATTTATATTCTATTCAAAACATATTTCAACCGAATTTGATCTCACACCGTATTTTTAGCATATCATTTATAAAACAACGGTATATATTTACAATATATTTACCTCATATTTACAAAGTATTTCATCATATAATATTCACAAATTTACACAAATACATCCGAGTATGTTTTTAGCGACTTTATTTGCAAATCAATATGCATAATGTTGTATTTATAAAAAAAAAAAACATTCGTAGAATAGAATTACACATACCGCTCCCATCCAAAGTACTTGCCGACACAAATGTACCATTATACGTTGATTTAAGGTGTGTGCACCATCCACTACAACTATTGGTCTACAACACTCGAATCCCTTTATGAATGCTTTGAGTGCTACAAACAAATACATAAACTCATTTTCCGGTGATTTATGCATTTTAACGAGCGATCCAGGATACGTTTTATCAAGTATGTATATATATGCCGGCAACTTCTTGTATGAATCACCGATCACCTCGAAATCTTTATAGCCTTCTCTCTAGCTCTCCATGCCATCATATAAGAAACATCTACGCCGAATTCATTCTTAACATCATCTATTATATCCCCGTGTGACCTTCCTTTTATGGTTAGTTATTTTCGCCTTCACAACCGCTTCTCCAATAAACCAACTTGTTGCTGCCTTTGTGAATACACCTTGTCCTTCAACGGACATGTATGTTCGTCATCGAAAGCTCTAACCACGAACATTTCGAGAATCCCCAATTCTCGACGCTCCGAATTTCCATTTACATTCGCGACCAACATGCCGTAGTGTAGCTACATAATACAATTCAAATAGTACATATTGAATCAATTAAATACGATAAATATATAAAAAAATATATCGAATATATTGCATCAAACATTTTTAAAATTAACAAAGTGTGCTAAATAAGTTAACGTATCATATAAATACGGTACAAATATAACAAAAATACATCCGCACTTTACGATACCGTATACATTTAGAAAATCATACCTTATAGCATTCGATCTCTCTCGTTTTGAAATTGAATCTTTCACGAATTGCGTATTTCGTCATCGCAATTTTCAAAGTTTCCTTATCCCGGTAAATTTGATCGACAAAAACTCCTTTCGCTTCCGTTTCGAAATTATCAAATTGTTATCATTCCCAAACAAAACAACAACGGTGTTTACGGAGAATCACAAACTTTCATATCATCCCGATTCTCGCTATATCCAATTTGCGACATCATCTCCAATAATACGATTACCGGTTACACAATCCTCAACATCCAAATCATGAATACTAACGCACATTGGATACATCCCCAAAACTCGTTTTCTCTCTTAAGCTCAACGTACACACGAACTCCCATATCGTTGTGTATTTCAATTGGTTGAAAATCGCCTTCAACGGATATTTTATTGAAATAGTTTTCCTAACGGATCCACGCCTAATTGATTTATAATCGTACAAACTAACTCATCGTAATTGCAATTATCAATGAACACAACAAAGATCAATTTTGTAATTCACAAAACGCTTCGATCGTTCCAAAAACCGTAATGACGGATCAACGCGATTATGCTTGTCATTATCCTGTTGTTTTCGAATACAGCAATGTGTTAAATTCAATTTAGCTAAAACAATTTCGGAAAAGACGAACAAAAAAAAAAAAAGTTTGCAGTGAAAAAATCGTTACCTCAATTATGAACTCAACTTGATGAAATCAAATATATATTCGTCGTGATAATCAAGCTATGTTCTTGTTTTGATATTGTTATTTTTCAAAGGTTTTTCAACCTTTTTATTTTTGGTTAAAAATATGATTGTCTTGTTTGAATTCAAATTTTTTGAATTTGTTAGGTATTTGAATGAGATATGGAATCGGATATGGAATGAGAGGATATTTGCGTGAATCGGGGAATAATATAACCGATTCTAATTAAAATTGAAACGATTTTGTTTCCATAAATATAAGATCTGTCAAGAGAAACTCGCGTACGTATTTCCGCTATATTTATGCTATATTTTGGTATACCCGACTACTAGATAAATATAGGCTCCTCTAGTTACGAATTGTAAATATAGAATATGTAGTTATAGGTTGTTAGAAAGAGTTAAAAGGTAGCTGTTTGTGAAAATTTTACTTATGTTATCCCTCCTAGTACTGTGAGCCTGAAGTTGGACATTAGCCGTTGGACATTACTAGAGTAATCGTTTAGTGTGTGTGGAGACAAAATTTCGCAACCAATGATCGTATATCTGACGAGACAAAATTTCGTAAGAAAAATTCGTAAGCAATGATTGTATAGCTGACGAATTAAGTAATCGACAAATTCACAGTATGCCAGAGAGCAATTGTATGATTGCACTAATAAAGCATTGTGGGTGCCAAGCACGGGCCCGTTATATATTTTCAACGGTATTTACTTGCAGATAAATCTAGAAGTCAAGAGTAAACTATTATTTCAGTTTATGATCCTCTACATAATTTTAGAATGAGCAAAAACTATTTTGGTATAATGTCATTAGTTAACGATTAGTATGTAATAAAATACAAATTTTTTTGCTAATATATTTCATGGCCAACCCTTTATCCCTGTTTCTTTTGTACTTGCAGATTAATTTATAAAGTCTTTAGATTTTCAAACATGTGTTAATCTAGTTTTAATTAGAACAAATAAATTACTCAGGAAAAACAATATTAAAGGCAAATTGGCTTTTTGTTTTTTCACGGCAAGTTGGCCTTAATTTTACTCTTAACTAAAACTACTTTTTGGTTAATTACTTTTATTCAGTAACAGGTTCTAACCAAAAATAAAAATAAAAGATTTCAGCACCGTGCCTAAAACAAATACGATTAACTTCATCATGATATGTTTTGGCAAAAAATCCTGCCCCTTTAGACACATATATTTCATGTATAATTGAAAGCAAGATATATTTCTCCTGATGAAACTACTTTTAATGTTTGATTTTCTAATACTTGGATGCATTTTCCTCAAAGAAAATATTCTCTGCCTATTAAAAAAAATGTATATTATATGTTAATTTTATCCAACTTTATTTACCTTATTCTGTTGTATTAGTAGTTTTACTAACATGTGAATATTATACTTTCTTTAAGCAATTGTTCAGGAATGTGAAGAAGCGCATATAAGAATTTCCAAGACGTGGTCAGGGGCGAATCTACCCATTAAAAATGGATCACGTGAACACGTGGTCACCTGACTAAACTCGACATATCATGTATATAATTCATAAAATATATCTAATATTAACTGAAGAAACACATTGTTAAACTAAACTGAGTGGAGCACTGATAAGTGTTGAGTTTAATCCCTTGAAGTTGTGGGATTGAACCCTCTTAAATACACTTTTACGTCTTTTTTTCAAAAAAAAAAAAAAAAAAAAAAAATTCAAGATGAACTCATCCTCTTGAAATTCTGTATTCGCCTCTGCCTATGACATCAGTAGTTTGATGCCTTTCTAAACATTGAAAAGAGGCCCAACATTTGCTGGATTTACGAAAATGCAACTGCATATCTATTGTAAGAAATTGCTAAGGAAGGGCCAAAATGAGACTTGAAAAAAGTGTGCAATGTAATGCATTAGCCGTACATGGACGGAATGGAAATTAAACAGAAGAGTCCTACTTTTCCAATTAACACAGCCGAAATTCCAAATTTCTAAGCCGACAGTGCAATACAACTCAGCAAGGAAAATTGATAATTTCAAAAGGAAAAAGGGTCAAATATACCCCTCTACTTTAGTTTAATATTTAAATATATCCTCCGTTAGTCAAAATAGATAAATATATCCTTTCCGTTAGTCAAAGTAGATAAATATACCCCTTCCGTTAAGAAAAGTACACAAATATACCCCTCAGTTGACAGAATCTCAATTCCACCATTAATTATCCAATTTAGCTTAAAAAAACCATGTCCAACCCGCCCTGACCCGCAAATTAAATTCTTTTCACCCAAATATACCCATCACCACTACAACCGACCCAACACAACTGCCACTAGGGTTGTACATGGACCGAGTTGGTTCGGATTTTTTAAACACCAAACCAAACTAATTGCGTCGGGTTTTTAAATTTATACACCAAACCAAACCAATAAAATTCGGGTTTTTCAACCTCGGATTTTCTCGGGTTATTCGGGTTTTTTTTCGGAATAGTCTCGATACCAAACATATAACTTTTACTTCAAATATTTCTTTAGTCCTACTAAGATACAACTATGTAATTAAGGTATTTTATAAGAAAATAACACAAAATGTGAGAAGAGTGATGACATTATATTAAAATATTCAACAAAAGATAATAAAATCGGTTAAAAAAAATATTGCTAATTAATAAGCCATAAAGAAAATGACCATAATCTAAAAATACTAAGTCATGCTAAAATAAGTACGGTTAATAAGTATTAATTACATGACAAGAAGAAAAAAAAAACTTAAGTTATGTATTTTCACTCTCTAAACCAATTATGCAAAAGTAAAGAATAGATATCCAACATTATTGTCATTTTTATGGATAAATTGAATTCGTTTTGTTAGTATTAGTGTTGAGTTGGTTTTGGTTTGGACTTTATATGAGTTACTAACATCGATAGGATATAAACTTTATTCACATTCAAAATCCTAAGTTCAAGCTTGAATAGTATGATAATAGATGAAAAACTCCGAAAAAAATTAAGAAATATTTATAAATTACATTCCAAATAAATATTTTTATGTATAAAATATTTTAAAAATTGAATACATGTAATGTCGGGTTGGTTTGGTTCGGTTTGACTTTTTTTTAGCTAAAACCAAACCAAACCAATTATGGTCGGTTTTTTTTTTCCAACACCAAACCAAGTCAAACCAAATCAATAGCTTCGCTTTTTCCAATTGACTCGGTTTATCGGTTGGTGCGGTTTTGTCGGTTTACTTTGTACACCCCCGCCACCACCACAACCAAGAAATTCTTCATAACCATCCTTAACCATGTCCTCGACATCACCGAACAAAACAAAAAAGATCATTCGATCTCGGTAAATACATTAAATCCTTAATACGGTATTGAATATCATATGCAAAATACAGAAAGCATGATTGTCATCGGTAAACATGATTATTATAATATTTCACACTTTATAAAATACTTAGGTACCCATAGAGATCTTTGGCTTGGAGCAACCGAGATAAATTTCTTCAAGTATCACTGCATCACATATCCAGGTAGCTAGCAACATTAAAATCAATAAAAATGAAAGCTTTAGGCTCAAAAAGGCTAGAAAATCCCTGCCGCAAGCCTCCTTTCTAAACAATGGTCCTCCAATCTAAAATTAAAAACTAAAAATCAACAATCTCTTGAAGTTTTAGGCACAAAACAATTCGGGTTGTGGTTAAGGATGATTATGAAGAATTTACTGGTTGTGGTGGTTGTGTTGGGTCGGTTGTAGTGGTGGTGGGTATATTTGGGTGGAAAGAATTTAATTTGCGGGTTGGGGCGAGTCAGGCATGGGGTTTTTAAAGTTAAATCGGGTAATTAATGGTGGAATTGGGGATTCTGTCGATTGAGGGGTATATTTGTGTACGTTCTTAACGGAAGGGGTATATTTATCTACTTTGACTAACGGAAGGGGTATATTTATTTACTTTGACTAACGGAGGATATATTTAACTATTAAACTAATATAGAGTGGTATATTTGACCCTTTTCCCATTTCAAAATTACCGCTATATCGGCAAGGAGGACAACGGGAAGGAGGGGAAACTATCCCTTATATAATAGTATAAGTAAAGTAACAGTAATAGGATAAAATAAATGGAAAATTATGCATGATTTTCCACAATTATTATGCAGACATTCTTTTGACCTGTTCATTAGCCACGTACAATTCAAAAAGGCTTTTAATTGTCCATAATTATTTTCAACAACCCAACATTTCATCTGTCTTTGGAAGAAGAAAAAACTTAAGAACATTTAATATAATTAAGAGGTTAAATGAGTGATTTTTGAGTTTTTTTTACATAGAATGTAAATGAGAAAAATAGGAAAAAGGTAAAAAAAAAATGAGAAAAAAGATAAATGATTTTCTAGATCATAGAGAGGTGTCACATCACATTGTTACATGTCTAGTTTTATTATATATATATATATTATATTGTGGGATCACTTTGATAAAGGATGAAGCAGAAAAATAAAAATTGAGAGAGTGAAAGCGAAGGCTCACGGACTCACGAGCTTAACAAACATTTAGTAGTTTAACTATGTTTTTTAGTGCAGAAAAGATTCATTTAAAAGGATCTTGTTCCGATCAATCTCCAGTCTCCACCCACTTTTTATGGGAAAAGTAATACTCCCTCCCTCTTAAATTATTTATTGTGGTTACTAAAAATAATTATCTCAAATTATTTATCGTTTTAGAAGTTCAAGATACAATTAATTTTTTTTTTTTCATTTTATCTTTAATAGAATTTTGTCATTATAGATGACATAAAGCTAGTCAAATACCTCTTCTAATGTAAAACGAAAAAGTAACAAATAATTTGAGACGGAGAGAGTATTAACAAACCTTAACCTTCTTCATAAATCAAAACCAATCATTAACTCGCTCTTTCTTCCTTCGTTTTTCTCTAGAAATCAATTGAAAATTATAGTAGTAGTAAAGTTAGTTCTCTTTTCCTTCCTTTTCTAACTAGTCTCCAGTACACAAAAAGATCTGTTAGGGAAACGTCACATAAATTAGGCTTCTGTAATTGTCAAAGCAGAGAAGATTTGGAGGTGGCAAATGAGCGGGTTGGATCATATATGGGCTGGTCGAAAACGGGTTAAATAAAAATAAATAAAATATTCGATCAGCCCATATTTAACACGGATAAAAAATGGTTAACCGCCGGGTAATATGAAATTATGAATTATCCATCGCTTCATGAATATAATCAAGTGAGAATACAAGCTAAAAATCAAAATAAGGTTAGACTCCCAGGAAGCAAAAATCATGAAAAATACTTAACAAGCAACAAATATGTATTGATGATATAGATATTCATATTATCCATCTGAATTTTCATATTTGATCAGTTTTCAAATGTTGAAATGTGAACCTTGCCTTGGAAGAAGAAAAAGATTTGATTTATGTGATACATGAATTTAGTTAGTTCCTGTATTTGGATATTAGTGTACGGATACATGTATAGTTGAATGTACACGTATTCGAGGAAAAAGGAGGATGAATACAATTAAGTGATGATGCATGTACTAGATGTACGTGCTAGGATAGTCCCATAAATACCTAGGTACGTATAGTCATATAATATGATAGAAAAAAAAATGTAGCATTTTAGCATGTTAAGTTGGTGGAAGGAAAATATTCCCCACTTTTCTTCAAATAGAATGATTGATTATGTAAGTCAAGTTGAGTGGAACAAAGAAGAATCGTTGCCTTACTTATCTTCAACTGAGAATTTGAATTACTTGAGTGTCCCCTCCTCTCCCGATTTTCCAACATCTGGTATCAGAGCCATTTGTCTTAAGGAACCTGTGGATAACTCGAATTTTCGAAAGATCTGAAAGAATGAATTTTCAGATTGAGAATGAACATGAATGAGATTAGCTATTACAGCTATGAGAATGTTGTGCTAGAGAAGCATCAGCTTGAAGAAACTGTAGTGGTAGGTGTGGAACTACCAAAATTCAAAAGTGAAAAGCTTTTGAAGGATATTTTTGAGGGCAAGAAGCCCAACAAATGTGTCAACCTTGATGAAGCAGTTGCGTTTGAAGTAGCTGCACGATGAAGAATCTCGAGTAGAGAGGTAGCGAACGATATTGCTGCCATGAAAGATGGATATGAAAATCCACACTCATATTGATGAAGAGATGCCAAAGAATGTTTCTTTTTATGAAACTTGAGATGAAGATGTTTATGATTATAAACATGAGAAAGCATGCTGTCGAATGTGAAAACTCTAGCTTTGATGAAAATTGAAAGAAGTGAATCCTGAAGAGATGGACGCTTCTAAAATATTATCTATTGTTGTAGAATCTAAATAGATTTTTACAATAAATATGATAATTGAGAAAGATAAAAAAGAACTGCTCATCCTACTAAGAAATCTCCAAAAGGGGAGAGCAGTGGTGAAGAGGAAAGTTCTGATGAAACTGATGATGTGTCTTTTACGACACAATTAGTAAACATCTTCTGAGAAGATGAGGATCTTTAGAAGAATGATGAGATCACATAACGAATATGGTCTTGAGCTAGCTTTGCAAGCCAAGGCTGTGATCGACTCAAGAAGAAGACGACGAGGAGGAGGAGGAGGAGGAGGAGGAGACAACTTAAAGTTGCTGAAATCCAGATTTGAGAAGTCGAAGAGTACTTTGTGAAATCCAACCACAAGGTTCAAGGGTGAGTGTTGAAATGTGAACCTTGCCTTGGAAGAAGAAAAAGACTTTTTGATTTATGTAATACATGAATTTAGTTAGTTCATGTATTTGGATATTAGTCTAAGGATACATGTATAGTTGAAAACATGTATTCGAGGAAAAAGGAGGATGAATATAATTAAGTGATGGTACATGTACTAGATGTACATGCTAGGATAGTCCCATAAATACCTAGGTACTATAGTCATATAATATGAGAGAAGAAAAAATGTAGCATTTTAGCAAGTTAAGTTGGTGGAAGGAAAATATTCCCCACTTTTCTTCCAATAGAATGATTGATTATGTAAGTCAAGTTGAGTGGAACAAAGAAGAATCGTTGCCTTACTTGTCTTCAATCGAGAATTCGAATTATTTGAGTGTCCCCTCCTCCCCCGATTTTCCAACATCAAAAAGTTAGTTATCCAACCCATATCTAATAATGGGTCAGATTAGATGTGTTAAGAGTCCCACATCGGTGGGTTAGACGGTATATGATCTCCTTATATGGACTTAGACAATCCTCCCCTCATGAGCTAGAGCTTTTGTGGCTGAGTTAGACGCATGATCCATTTCTTTACAAAATGATTACTGGTTTTTTTAATCATTTTGCCAGCCCGAGATAAGATATAGATTTAACAGTACTTTTCAAAATTAATACTCCTATTCAAAATAAGTACTCCCTTAAGTGAAAAAGAATATGAGAATGGTAATGTAAAGACAGAAACACGAATAATTATTTAAGTCTTTTGGTAGGTCAGTGGTCTCTCTCTTTCAGTAGAATCGTTACTCAGATATTTTTCCTTGTTAGGCAAACTTGTGTGCCACTGTTAGTTGTTGGTGATTTTAGTGCATGCATGCCTGGCCATTAAGGCCAGATTTTACCTGAACGGGCAAGCTCCAAATATATATATCATGGGGCTAGAATTGTCAAGTTCAGGCTGTTCCACATACATGAAACAATTTTCTAACAAAATGAAGGCACATACGTAAGCTGAATTTTGCATTTCACCAAATTAATTTTTTATACTGAAGCTTATATGTTCCATTTTACACAATATTTTCAACTTAGAGATCTTATTTAGTTCTTTCCATTAATTAGAACACAAAGATAAATCCTTATAGTACTATACATATACAAACACACAGGAGCTAGCATACTACGTATTTGTATATGAATATATATTTAGTCTCACAGCTGCGGAAGGAGTTGAATACAATTCTCTCGCGGAATGCAAATAGCCTCCAAAGGCTTATGCTTATTCGAGGTTATTTTAGAATTGTAGCATGCATCCAGGTTATTTTCCTCTTCCACGCTTTTCCAGTCAAAACCCTGAACCAACGAGCCTAAAATCAATGCAACAGTGCGTAAGCCCATAGTGGCTCCAGGGCATGCTCTTCTCCCCATTCCAAAGGGTACAAATTTATAATTGAACCCTTCTTTTTCCCCTTCCATAGCCTCAAATCGCTCCGGCTTAAACTTTTCTGGCTCGTACCATAACTCGGGGTCCCTATGAATGGCCCAAGCATTAACCATTAGGATCGTATGTTTTGGTACATCGTAGCCTCCAATGGTACAATCTTCTAATGAATAGTGAGGCAATAGAAGTGGTACTGGAGGGTACAATCTCAACGTCTCATTGATAACACATTGCAAATAAGGAAGCTTAGTGAGATCAGATTCGTTTAGCAAGCTCTCGTTTCCCACTATGCTATCAATCTCAGCTCTCAGCTTGTGAAATGCCTCAGGATGAGCTAAAAGAAGTCGCATCGCCCATTGAATAGTCATTGATGTTGTTTAACGTTCCCGCAACGAACAAAGCCTGAAGTACCCCAGAGATGTTTATTAGTATAAGAATCATGTTAATTCTAGGTTTCTTAATTATGGTAGTAATTTAATTAATAGACTTACAATATAAAAGAATTTATACACCATCATATTACCTAATAGGTAATTAATTAAAGATAACCGTCTATGAATGAGGAATTAGTAACACAGAAGATAAGATATTTCCTTGCTACATCAAGGATAAGAACACATCATCGTAAAATCCCTATGTATAAATTGTCAATCTTGGTAATTGCACGGATGGTCACTTAAATTTTACTTTATTTAATCAAATTAAAGTCACTAATTTACTCTTTGTAACGAAAAACCCACTCAACTTTTCATAAATATCACATAAATTCACGAAACAACTTTTTGTAATTAAAAAATTACTCAAATTTGCGTAAGTATTACCGAAAATGTCTACTTTATTTTCTCTTAGGGACTTTGTGTGATAACTGCAAAACTAAGTAACTTTTCTATTAGAAAAAATATTTTAGGTTATTTACTTAAATAGTGATTCTTTTGTTACAAAAATAGTTTAGCGACATCGGAACAATAAAATAAAAGTTGAGTAATCATCATGAAATTAACCCCGTCGGTTTGTAATTTGTGTATGTTAGTTAAATTCAACTGTGATAGGTGTTTGTTGCAAACAGGAATGGCAATTTTTCTAACATGACATGATGACAATGCTCACAACTACTGTTACCACCAAATCCAGAATCATTATGAACGAATGCGTAGCCAATTTTCACTTCCATCCCAAAAAACACGTCAGCGACGTTAGTACTAATAAGGGTACGACATGCGACTTCGAGGAATATATTTCTTGTTAGTAGTAAAAGTATGAGCCAAAACAAGGAAATATTAGTAATTAAGTACCAACTTAATGCCAAAGTTTGAGAAAACGTACGTACGTACCAGTAGAATACTTTTAATGAGATCATCTGTGTAGAATTCAGGTTCAGTTTCTTGCAGACACAAGAGTTTCTCAACCAGCGTCGTCTTCTTCCCCTTAGCACTACTATGTCGAAGTTCGTCAAGTAATCTGCTCAAGAATTCATTTCTCTTCGTATTCGTTAAGTTCATCTTTTTCTCAATCCCTTGGTACTCAATTCATTTCAACACTGGCAAGACATCACACATGTTCAAAATCGACAAGTTTGCGGTAAAAAAAACCCTTATCTCTTCAATAAAGTTCTTGCCCTTCTCGGTTCCAATATCTTCCTCACTCACACAACATTTTCCAGTACCAATTCGCATCATAACATTAAACACAAAGGTAAAAACGCAACAGCTTAAGTTAACTCTGGTTCCTCCACGTGTACTTTTTTTACCGGCTTTAAACAAAGATCGAATTAAAATCGAAATTTCTTCGTCCCGAATTAAAGAAGACTTTTGAAGACTGTTTGAAGAAAAGAGTTCAATAGCCGTTTGACGGCGGAGAACTCTCCATAGATGGCCATACGGTGCCCAAAAAATAGCAGTATAGTTAAAAGAAAGCCGGTCTCCTAGCATGCTACGTGGCCGGTTCGCAAATAGTACGTCGTTTCTTGTGAAGCATTCTTCCACAGCCGATGGAGAAGACACAACAAGCAAATTTCTACAACCGAACCGGAGATATAAAACCGGTCCATATTTAGTTGATAAGGAGGTAAATGTTTGGTGAAGTGAATTTTTTGTAAGGTAAAGATGGCCGATTGTTGGGAGAGACAAAGGACTAGGTGGTAAATATTTTCTGGGATGAAGCAAATATTTTACTAATAAAATTACGAGGAAAAATAGAAGGATAGCTAGGTAGTAGTAAGAGGAATTAGAATATAAGTTCTGCATGGCTGAAATATATAACTTGAAGAATGCTTCTGTTTTTTTTTTTTTTTTATCGAACTTGAAAAATGCTTGAGCTTAGAAAGTCTTTGAGAACTCATTGCTGCTTAGCCCTTTTTTTATATAGACGACATTCGCCCTTCAATGTATAATGTTATATTGGTGGTATTTAGGGATCATGTGAAACACAATTGAATTGTGAAACTCGTTAGAATATGGAAAGGATAAGGTGAAACTTATGTGAGATGTGATTTGTGGTACTCATTTAACGGTAATTGGTTTTGTGTGAGGAATTGTAAAATTCAGAAAAGTAGAAAGATCAGCAGCAGTTATAAATATTACTGTAATTTTTTGGGTCACAAACTTGTTCTTTTAACCTTCCCCTAATTGACTCATTCTCCTAGCTAGATGTCCTTAGAATCTATATAAAAAAATAAAGTTAGGAATAGAAGAGGTGATGTGGCACCTCTTTTTGGCCAAGAAACACAATTATCTTTTTTCTTCTTTTTTTGGCCTTTTTTCTATTTCTTCCTCATTTATGTGCTATGTTAAAAAACTCAAAAGTCACTCCTTTAATCTCTTAATTCTATTAAAAACTAAAAAATTATGTCTTAAACTCTCTTAGTTATGTTCCTCCACCGAGCCTTAGTTTCCTTGGTCTCTCCTAATATGTCCATTAAATTCTTTTCTTATTATTACCATTAAAGTTTCAGTTTCATCCTCATTGAAACAAAAACGTTTTTTTTTCCTCCCTTTAATTACACTTTATGTGATCATCATATTATTATTTATCAACCTTATTCCTTTACGTGGCATTTACTTACCCACTTTCATATTTACTATTTATGGGGGAAAAAAATGAAGGGTAAAGATTCACATTTTACTGTTGTTTTCTCCATCCCTTCATATCCACCGAGCCTTAGTTTCCTTGGTCTCTCCTAATATGTCCATTAAATTCTTTTCTTATTATTACCATTAAAGTTTCAGTTTCATCCTCATTGAAACAAAAACGTTTTTTTTTTCTCCCTTTAATTACACTTTATGTGATCATCATAATAATATTTATCAACTTTATTCCTTTACGTGGCATTTACTTACTCACTTTCAAATTCACTATTTATGGGGGAAAAAATGAAGGGTAAAATTCACATTTTACTGTTGTTTCCTCCATCCCTTCATATTCATCACATTATTTAGGAAGTAGAATGCTTAGACGTATGAGGTTATTCAACATTTTTTTACATATTCCTTATTTTGGTGGATAGGGATGATTCGATTAATATTGTTTTCGAAAATGAAAGTGAAAATCATCCTAGAACAGTCCGGTAAGTTTTTATTTCTTTTAAGTTATGCTATATGTTGGATATTGGGCTTGGGTCGTGGGTCGCCCATGTGGACAGACCCGACCCGGTTAGGAGAATTAAACATGCAAGAATTTATCAGAAGTTAAAAAAGGAGTTACCACACTAAAAGGTAACTTCTACCCTATCAACGTGGGTTTATGGAAGGAGTTTTTGTAACTCCTGTAACTTCTCTCTTCTAGATAAAAAGGCACGGTTTCTTTTCTTCTCAAAGATATAAGAAAATATAGATTCCCAATTTTCCATCTTTTTCATAAGAACACAACAAAGAAAGGCATTTAGTTTGTGAATAGAATTTGGTTTCCTAGTGAGACGAAGTTGACCTTGGGCAATTTCTTTGATGGTAAGATCAACAACTTCCGCTGCAATTGAAAGGTACACAATTCGTTGTTCTTACCCCGTTATGATTTTCTAACAATGGTATCAAGAGCCATGAATTATGTATTCTGATTTGAATATACCGTTCTTCGCTGTTAATGTGTTTACGAAGCACTTTTCTTTGTTTTCTTTTGGAATTGAAAGTTGGGTTCGACATTCGTTTTTAGTGGGAGTAAGTTGTAATTCTCAGTTCCTAATTTTCTGATCTCTCTATAATTAAATAAAATAAAAGAGAAAAACAATGAAAAGATTTCTTTGAATTGCGTAGTGCCGTTTGTCATTCCTTTGAAGATGACTAGAATGTGTTTGGTATTTTGTTTAAAAGGAAGAGTCTTGAGAATTGTCCTTAGAAAGTTGGACAATTTTCATAAAAGGTCATTGGGTAATAAACTTCTACAGAAGTAGACATCATTTATTTAAATTCCTTTTAATTACCATGTGTTTCTTTACATTCTCAAGTTGCAACACTTGGCAACTTCTTGTGACCCAAGCCATATAATTGCCATGTTTTCTAAAAGTATGAACATTGATGACGAGCTTTTGTCATTTTTCCTTGATGTCAAATTATAAATATGTTACTGCTGTTAACAGTGATATGGAGTGATAAAGGAATGTTTGTTCAAGATTCGGAAGTAGCAGTTCTTTTAAAAGGGAACCTTTATTTAAAAACGGATTTAAAACGAGTAAGATATGATTTTTTGAAGTTATGCTGAAAATTATGACAGTTTTTTATGAAAAACTGCTTCTGGAATTTAATTTCTAGAAATTACATGTTATGAATTACAATGTGTGATATATATTTTCAGAATCTACTCGTTACAAGCTTTCCGTTGATATATTACTCATTAAAAACGGATTTAAAACGAGTAAGATATGATTTTTTGAAGTTATGCTGAAAATTATGACAGTTTTTTATGAAAAACTGCTTCTGAAATTTAATTTCTGGAAATTACATGTTATGAATTACAATGTGTGATATATATTTTCAGAATCTACTCGTTACAAGCTTTCCGTTGATATATTAACCATTAAAAACGGATTTAAAACGAGAGAGTTATGAAGTGTTGAAGTTATGTTAAGTAAAATAAAATAAATAGTAATTTTTTTTTTTTATAACCTCCTAATAGCCATGCCATTATATTGGTATATGATCCTTGACGTATTTTTTGTCTTCTACGAGTAATGTGGCATATGTTGTCATATTGAATGGTATGTCCATTCTTATTGTTTCATTGTTCCCATTTCAGACATGGGTGGACGGGGACAAGCTCGAAGTACTCAAGTGGGAGTTCCCGAAATCTAGCAAGGAGACAATGTAGAAGAGTACGTCGTCGTGGGACACATTTCTGTGGACGTGAAGTCATATGGAATAATGTTCCAAGGGCGACCCAAAATCTACTAAGGGATCAAAGGGCTATACGAAGGGAAGGAGAGTTTCAAGCTTTTAAGATGTCTCCTAATACTTCAGTGCCTGAACATATTGAACTTTTTCGGTTGCAACGAGAAGAAATGGCTAATTTTATTGAAATCTCGGATTGGGAAGCTTTAGCAATTTTAGTAGATTCCCCCCGAGAGCCTTGGAGTGGTATTTTAGTTAATATTTATCACGATTTCTTTCTAAGTCAACCTTTTGAGGTGTATGTTCAAGAACTTGAATTCGAGTGGGAGATTATGAACTTGTAATTTAAATTGTGAATTTTTTTTTTCAATATATGGTTATGTTGTTTAACTTTCTTTTATATCTCGTTTATTTATTTATTTTTAAATGGGTTGAGACTTAATTGAAAGTTATTAAATAAAATTCACACTATAATTTATTTTTTCCATTTCTGATTAAACATTTAGACTATAGATGATGATCGGAAACTTTGTGACCTTTCGATTTTATACTAAATGTGTAGTCATTTATGGAAATTAATTGCTTGAGTGTGAATATCACATGCATAAATTTATTAAAGTAAGTATTGATGAATAAACTTGCTTAATTGTCTCAATCAACAGATATGACATCTAAGAGCATCATTGCTGACTTAAACAAAGGTGAAAAACTGAATGGTGAGAATTACGACATCTGGAGTCGTAAAATGTGGTATGTACTAGAAGAGCAAGATGCTCTTGAAGGTATTAACCATGTTTTGAGTCACCCAGAAGAGGGTAACAACTGCTCGACACGAAGAGATGCGGAAACTTACAATGCGTGGAAAAAGAAAGATTCTCTTTTGCGTGGAATTATTGTAAGTTACATCGTTGATGATCTCATTCACGAATGTGAAGAATACCCTACTGCTCATGCTATGTGGGCACACTTACGAGAGACTTATAGGGGTACCATTGTGACCCGCCTTAGACAGCTGACTATCAAATTTGACACTTACAAGAAGCGTCATGATCACAATGTCAAGCAACACCTTAGGGTGATGTCTAACATGATTGCTCAACTCAAAAGTGCTGGTCATGTTCTCTCTGATGAGCAGCAGGTTCAGGCAGTGATCCGGTCTCTTCCCAATAGTTGGGAACACTTGAAGGTTAACTTAACCCATAATGATAGCATCAAAACTTTTTCTGATGTTGCCCGTCATGTCGAGCTTGAAGACGAGCGTCTTGGTGTGTCTAAACTGTATCTAATGCCTATGTGGCAGAATCAAGTGGCACAAAGTCTTCTGGCTTCAAGCGCAAGAAGAATTGGAAAAATGACGGAAAGGGTAAGGAGACCGGAGAAGGACCTTCCAAGAAAAAGAACAAGCCAAATCCCAAGAAGGGAAAACAATTTTTCAAGAAGAAAGACAAGAGTAAGATGAAATGCTACAACTGCCATGTTCCAGGGCATTTTGCTCGTGAGTGTCCCAAGCCGAAAAAGGTAGCATTTCAAAACGCATCTCTAAGTGCTACATATGTTTCTAGCACTATTTTACTAACTGAATCTTATCCTGTATGGATTGTAGACTCAGGGGTCACCGACCATGTAAGTTGTGATCGAGAAGCATTTGTGGAGTTTTATCGAGTCTCACTCACAGATCAAGGTGGATATATGTAGGAAATAATGCAAAGCCTGAAGTCAAAGGGATAGGCACTTGCAAAATGGACTTGCGTGGTGGCCGAACTTTGATGTTGCATGACGTCCTATATGCTCCAGAGATCTGACGTAACTTAGTATCTGTGTTTGTTCTTCTAGATCTAGGTTTCGATTTAAAATTTAGTCGCAATGGTGTTAGAATTACTCAAGACAATGTTTTTTATGGTTTTGGACTTCGTTATGATGGTTTTATTGTTTTAGATTGTAATCCTTCAACTTATGACTATTATGTTGACCGTTGTGTAATGACATGTTATTCTAGTAACAGTGATGTTGATGTTATTACATGGCATGCAAGATTAGGTCACACAAGGCAAGACCAAAGGAAGGGCATTTAGGTCCTTTCTCCAAAATTGAAATGCCAACTTGTGAAAATTGTCTTGCCGGAAAGATTACACATAAACCATTTGGGAAGGCTAAGAGAGCGCGACTCCCATTCTGCAATTAATCCATTCGATATACGTGGTCCAATGAATGTGAGGGCAATGGTGCAGTGCTTTGTATTTCATTACATTTATTGATGATTTCACGCGCTTTGGTTTTGTCTATTTGATTTCTCATAAATCTGAAGCACTTGAATGCTTTAGAAAATATATGAATGAAGTTGAGAATCAATTAGATAAAAGTATAAAGACTTTAAGAACCGATAGAGGCCGTGAATATTTATCAAAACAGTTTAAAGAACTATGTAATGAAAAAGGCATTACGAGACAGTTAACTACTCCTTACACACCTCAACAGAATGGTGTAGCTGAAAGGAGGAATAGAACATTATTGGACATGACAAGATCCATGATGGTGCAGGCAAATTTACCTATCTCTTTCTTGGGAGATGCATTATTGACTGTAGCCTACATACTAAATAAAGTGCCTTCTAAATCAGTTACTTCCACTCCTTATGAGCTATGGACTGGTCATAAACCGAACTTGAATGATATACGACCTTGGGGTTGTGCTGCATATGTAAAGGATTGTTTTGGTAAGTTTGGAAAACTGAGTCCAAAAGGAAGAAATGTATCTTCATAAGATACTTAGAACACTCCAAAGGGTATGTGTTCATTGGTGAATTAGAAGATGGAAGTATAACTGAAATTGAATCACGAGATATCACTTTTTTAGAAAATGATTTTCCCAAAAAGGGCGAAATAAAAGAAGGAGAGCCTCTTTACGAAATGTTAATTCAGATGATCAAACAATGTCTTCGGACATGTTTGATAGTCAAATAGATCAAGCATCGGTTCCTGGTCCAAGTGGGAGTTTTGAATCCCAAAATCCTTTAGAGGAATTTGAATTTCAACAACGTAAGAGTACCAGAAAAAGTGTACCTAAACGATCTTATGAGATTGAAGATTACGTTTTCCTGGTGTCTCCCACAGAATTGGATGAGCCTAATTCTGTGACTGAGGCTTTGGCAAGTCCTGGAAAAGATGAATGGATGAAAGCAATGAAAGAAGAATTGGAGTCCATGAGAACCAACAAAGTTTGGGATCTGGTTGACCTTCCTTCTGGGCGTAGAGCCATTGGGAACAAATGGGTTCTCAAGGTTAAACATAAAGCGGGCGGGTCAATAGAAAGATACAAGGCACGATTGGTTGCAAAAGGATTTACCTAACAAGCTGGAATAGATTATGAGGAAACCTTTTCACCAGTTGTGAAGTTTACCTCAATTCGGTTACTTTTGGCTATTGTTGCACGTTTGGATCTAGAGTTACACCAAATGGATGTGAAGACAGCTTTTCTCAATGGAGAATTAAACAAGGAAATCTACATGGAACAACCTATAGGTTTCATCGTTAAAGGCCAAGAAAAGAAAGTTTGCAAATTAAAAAATCTATTAATGGCCTAAAGCAGTCTTCAAGGCAATGGTATTTGAGATTTCACAAAGAGGTGATTTCATATGATTTCACCATGATCGATGAAGACCATTGCATCTATGTGAAGAAGTCCAATGGAATGTTTGTAATTCTTTCCCTTTACGTGGATGATATTTTATTAGCGGAAATAATTTGGAGTATGTGAAAACTATCAAGTCATGGCTTTCCAAGTCATTCGACATGAAAGACATGGGTGAAGCAGACTATATATTGGGTGTTAAGATCCAAAGAGATCGTTCCAAGAAAGTTTTGAGTCTATCTCAAGAAACTTATATAAGGAAAATTTTGGAACGCTTCCGAATGAATAGTTGCAAACCCATGGATACTCCAATAGCAAGAGGTGAAACTTTAAGCCTTGAAATGTATCCAGAGACTGAAAAAGAAAAGGAAGACATGTCTCGAGTTCCATATTCTAGTGCTGTCGGCAGCTTGATGTACGCTATGGTGTGTACTCGTCCGGACATTTGTTATGTCGTAGGTCTGGTTAGCAGGTATCAGTCCAATCCTGGAAGAGATCATTGGAAAGCTGTGAAGAGGATCTTCCGATACCTGAAAGGAACTGTTGATTATTCACTATGTTATAGTGGAAATGATTTACACTTGAGAGGATACACAGATGCTGATTGGGGTGGTGACCGGAACGATAGAAAATCGACATCCGGTTATGCTTTCTTACTTAATGGTGGTGCTATTTCATGGAAAAGTAAGAAACAAACTTGCACGGCTCTTTCAACTATGGAAGCTGAGTTTGTGGCTTGTGCATACGGTACAAGAAAGAACATTTGGTTAAAAAGATTCTTTGAGCATTTAGCGTAGCAAAGAATTCTCAAGGATCAATGATTTTACATTGTGATAGTCAAGCAGCTATTGCATACACAAAGGATCCTAAGTATCATAGCAAAACCAAACACATTGACATCAAGTATAACTTTGTAAGAGACACAATAGTAAGTGGAGAAGTAACTTTACAATACATACCTACGCGAGAAATGATAGCTGATCCTTTTACAAAGGCGATATCTAGAGACCTGTTTGAGAAACATGTTATGGCTCTAGGTTTGCGTAGGATATGATTATATTTTTGTATTGTAAAATGACTTGGTTGTTAAAATATTTTCATCAATATTTGACTCTTGAATTTGTGTTCATATCTTCTATGCATGTGATGATGTAATTTTATTGATAAAGTGTGTCGAACAAGTCGCGAGATTGGCTCTCTCACACGAGCAATCGCCTCTTACGTTGAGTAACGTGAAGAGATGAGTTCCCACCATGTTATGACTTGTTTTGTAAGCCAGATATGAGTTTCTCTAAGAAGATGGATTTGAGGATCATTGAAGAGAGAGAGCTCGGGTTAGACATTTTAGAGATGTCTAGATCAAGATTTGTACGGTGTTGAATGAGTAAAAGAATGAGACACACGCGCCAATATAAGGTGAGAACACCGTAGCACGTGTTTCATACCACGTGTGCTAAGCGACCAATGGGTTAATGGAAGAATGGATCCCTGCTTCTTCATTGTGTGAGACCCCGAAAAGTTACATTAACTTTTCAATGGAATACCCTTTGACCTTTGGTTGTTTCTTGAAGTTTCAATCAGTGTTGCTACTTTAGCATGTTACTAATAGCAATGCAATCATGTTCTAGGAAAGCGATTGATTTGA
The DNA here is from genome assembly GCF_029784015.1 of Lycium ferocissimum. Classification (NCBI taxonomy): domain Eukaryota; kingdom Viridiplantae; phylum Streptophyta; class Magnoliopsida; order Solanales; family Solanaceae; genus Lycium; species Lycium ferocissimum. The sequence goes on along the minus strand of NC_081351.1, from coordinate 32,266,634 downwards.
AACGGATAGATTCGAGTCGAAAGGGAAGACAATTAAAATTATTAATTTAACTTGTATTCATAGGCCGGCCATTACACTTACCATAAGGTGTCAAGTGTAATTGTGGATATAAAGTTAAACATGAACTCGAGTTCACCTCTTTTGAGGATGAGGATCGGACAACTAGCTACTAAAGTAGCGAGTTGATGTACGGGTATTGCAAGTAATATGATCCTTATAATCAATAGTGGATTCTTTTCGCATGTGATTGAATTCCTACATGGAGCTCTTGTAATACCTTAATAGGTATTAAATTCGTATTTCATGTGTCGCACGAACTATTTGTACGTATGAATTATGTGTGTTGTGTGCTATTAGCGTGATGCTAGTATGAGTCTAGTCCACCATGTGCGAAGTGGGAGATGTTGGATATTGGGCTTGGGTCGTGGTCGCCCATGTGGACGGAGATCTGCCAGGTTAGTAGAGAATTAAACATAAAGAATTTATCGAAAGTTAAAAAAGGAGTTACCACGCTAAAGGGTAACTCCTACCCTATCAACGTGGGTTTATGGGAGGAGTTTTGTAACTCGCGTAACTTCTCTCTTCTCGGGATAAAAGGCACGGTTTCTTTTTCTTCTCAGATATAGAAAATACGATTCTCAATTTTCCATCTTTTCCTAAAAACACAACAAAGAAAGGCATTTAGTTTGTGAATAGAATTTGGTTTCCTAGTGAGACGAAGTCGACCTTGGGCAATTTCTTTGGTAGTAAGATCAACAACTTCCGCTGCAATTGAAAGGTACACAATTCGTTGTTCTTGCCCCGTTATGATTTTCTAACACTATACATTTTATGTTAAAAATGAGAGAAAGAAAAAGCCAAGTGAAGGACTATGTTGTTGTTTTTTCTACAGGGGAGAAGGGTTGGTTTGATTGTTGTTTTATGCCGTATAGGAGGATTTATAAAGCCAACAATTGTATGGTTATCTTTTGGACTAAATATCATTGTTTTTCTGCAAGCGTGAAGCACAATTTGTTTTTTTTTTTTTTTCATATCGTATATGACGATTATATGAAGCCAAAAATTTGTGATGTTATTTTTACTCACATATTTTTTTTTTTTTTTTGATATAATCATCTAATACCGAACGACACATGGCCAACTAATCATGATTATGTATTGTTACGACGGAAGTAGGAAGCACACTGAAACATTTTCTTATGAGAAAACGGTCAGCAAAAAGATTTTTCTATTTCTTAGACTTCTAATGATTGTGGTATACTTCAAGCCTTCAAATAATTTTGTACTACTTCTTTGTATCTAATATATATTTCATATATTTCCTTCGTGATTAAGCTATTCTGGTACTACATAATGCATGCAAGTAGGATTATTTAAGTCTCATCACCTTTCTTCGTAGATCATTAAATTGTTGATATTCATTGTTTTATTTTCTCAGGGATTATAAAAGTGAAATTTAGGAAGAAGTTAGATATTCAAAACATCAATATATAGTTTGTTAACTAACTCTAATTATCTTGATATTTTATGTATTTATTTGTTTTTTTAGAAAATGAATTGTTGCAGATTGTCCATGATTCCTTGATCTCATTTGCACGACAAAGGGAACTGAAGCATGGATTAAGAAGTAAGAATTAATTTTAATTGTTAATTATTTTGTGAAATCTGAAGAGATACATTTATGCATTCCTCATGTTTTAGGATAACAGTGCATAAATAAAAACTTTTAAATCATCGTCAGACTCAAATAAATATTGGCAACAACTATTTCAATAATATTATCAAATTGTTTCCTTGATTTCTTAAAATAAGTACATAGAAGTATTTGTTACTGCTTAATCATTTCGACAACCTTTTCTAAGTACCAAAAGTTTAAAATGCGTAACCGGTTATACAGAGTTTTTTACCACATTTTTTGCATTTTTTGGGTTAAGTTATATCATTTCCATTTATCTGAATGAATTTT
>NC_081351.1:32259833-32264568 GCF_029784015.1 Lycium ferocissimum | reverse complement strand
AAACAAACGAGGTCAAAAGTCTCAATCTCATATCCCAGAATAGTCTTGTCCTTAACTTATCATGGTTAGGTCGAATCATCCCAATGTACAAAATACGCTATATAACATCCTCCCCCCCTTTAGAACATTCGTCCTCGAATGTTAAACTAGTCCTACAGGGTCTTATAAGCATTTCGGGGGAGTCTCTTTTACAACTATCACATATAGTTCATTCATCAATCAACATAACCCATCTAGGAATTTGGATTACTCCGAGGCATAGAATAAGTGATACTTTCTTCTTCTCCTCTTCCCTCCTAAGTCATCTCCTCTCTGCTATTGTTTCACCACAATACCTTAACGGAAGCCATATCTTTAGTACGCGACCTTCTCACCTGGCGATCCAGTATGGCTATAGGCTGCTCCTCGTAGGACAATCCCTCCGTCATCTGGATATCATCTATGGAAAATACTCTGGAAGATCACCTACATATTTGCGAAGCATTGACACGCGAAGACTCGGATGACGCTCCCAACAGACGATAGGTCTAATTCATGGTAACCTCGCCTACTTTACGACGACTCCGGTCGGTCCAACATACCTCGATCGAGCTTTCCCTTCTTGCCGAATCTCATAACACCCTTCATGTGTGACTCTTTCGAAAATACTCAATCGCCAATTTGGAACTCTGCAAGTTGCGTATTTCGTGATATGACTTCCGTCGACTCGTCGCTAAAAACCTTTCCTGAATAAGCTTCACCTTTACCAATAACTTGCTGAATCCTATCTGGCCAATTAACTTAGTTTCGCCAACATCAACCAACCCATCGGTGACCTGCACTTCCCTCATACGAGCCTCAATACTGCCATCTAGATGATAGATGGTAGCTATTATTATAGGCAAACTCCATAAGTGGCAAACGATCATCCCACGCTCTGAAATCAATAACGGTGCCCGCAACATATCCCTGTGGTCCGAATAGTACGCTCGGCTCCGTCCGTCGTCCGAGGGTGACAATCGTATCGAGATTCACTTCGTGACCTCATCCTTCCGGAGTGATCTCCAGATAAACCGAGCTCCTCCTGCCGAGATCAGATGCGAGAGCTGCTAAGTCTCTCTCATAATTTCGCATAGCCTCTAACGATAAATGGTCTTGAATAGTTTCTCGTACGACTCTTCAGGTCCAACGGCGTCATTAGTCTTTACATCCTTGTCACCATTTTACCATAACACATCATAACACCAGCATATATACGGTACCCGTCCCTCTAGCGAGGGACTCAGTGAACCATAACACATCATACTCCGGAATATAGCATAGTGCGCACGACGACATAACCGGCCCGGGACTCGGCGAACGATGTAACAACAGTATGCACGAGCAGAGTCGTGAGTAACCATATGCATAAAAATCATCATTACAGACCCAATAGATAAGTAAGTAATCGACACTCGAGGACTAAGACGATAGTCGAGTTAAGTTCTTTCTAATGTCGTTAGAACTATACAAAGGAAGTCTCTGGGACCACGACAAGTATCACACCAATCCGAGCCGCCTATGAAAGTTACGGACATTATACGCTATAGAACTTTCTACGAACGTATCGAAGCGATCCGAGCCCGTCTATGAAAGTTAGAGACATTATTCAACATAAAACCCTTTAGAAACAAAACTTTTTGCTAATTTTTGAAATCCAATCATACAAAAGACACAAAGACCATAGCCCGACTATATTAAGAATGCGAAAGTCCAGAAGTGAATAAGAATCGTAGACATGCTCGGATCGTAAGAATAGAGTTACCCCGAGGCTCGTATCATAGCTTACCTACAACTAAGACATGCCAATGTTAAAGAAAGGTTAGGTTTACATACCTTGTCCGCTTCCTAAGCTAATCCGAACTTAAGTCTCGGCTCCTCAAGACCTACAATAACGTCATTAGGCACCAAACATTAGCCTGCAGGCACTTAGGAATTTAATTCCAAGCTAGCACTTTATTTACAGAAATTTAAAAGATTTCCCCCAGAATTCAACAAACCCCGAGAATTTAACTCACGAAATCTTCAACAACCATACCAATAACCATATTAACAACATCAACCATTAATTCAAAACGCATTCTAACGTTGCTAGTAACTCTTTCTACATAATTCGACAACATTCCATTTACATTCAAATCAACCACATATTCGGCTACCACATTCCCATGTACCCCTTGGCCGAACGGTTCTCCTTTGTTTTTTCCATGTTTCTCCAAGCTCTAAGGTATGAAAAATGATGAATTATGACTCGCTAGTCATCTAATATCCACATATATAATTCATCCAGTGTACCATGGTCCACACATGGCTTGGATCAATTAAAATTAGCCAAGCCACGAGCGGGAACCCACACTACACCACACGGCCACATTGGCTTGGTTTCATGAAATAATAACTTTCCATAATTCACTTTTAACCCCAAATTTTTTTTAATATTCCATACCAATAAAATCATAAGCAACTTATGCCTTGAAACAAAATCGAAGGTCAAAAGTCTCAATCTCGTATCCCGGAATAGTCTTATCCTTAACTTATCATGGTTAGCTCGGATCATCCCAATGTATAAAATACGGGATATAAAAGCTTACCCCGTAAGGAATAATCAAAGGTTCGGGGTCACCTCTTTTTTTTTAACCGTGTCTATCTTAAATGTTGGCTTTTCTCTTCGTTCAGTATGTTTTTGACCGAGAATTTGATCGAGTGATTTGTTCACGGGGCTTATTTATGCTTCGGGAATTCAGATGTCTCTGAATCACGTTGAGCATTTTGGGCTGAGGTTTTTATATTGTTTGAACCTTTTCCGACCGCTTACTTATAATAGATTAGGCTTGGATACCTGAATCCCTGCCTTGTCAAATTTCGAGACAGCAGTCCCCATTCGAGGGTGTTAAAAGATTTTGGTTCGGTTCAACGTGACCTTATTGCCTTTGCCGAATTTCGATGGCAGTCCCCGGTCTAGGGTATTTAATAAGAAGAAATCGAATTTCGACGGTAGTCCCCGGTATAGGGTATTTAACAAAAAGACATGTCCGAGACAAAAAAAATTCATAACTTTCTTTATTGCAAGTATTCGCACGTACATAATAAATACTTCATCCGTTTTTTTTTTTTTCCGTAAAAAACAAGGAACGATTTTTGACTTTTGGTCCTTTGGCCCTTATGAGTGGGATTGGCCAAAGAAAAAAAAATTTTTAGGACCTATCCGGGGTAGCACTTTACCGTGTTTCTTCATCCAGGAGTTTAACTCATTCTACCTTTTTGGGGTAAACCTCGTGGGGGCTACCCCCCGGAAAATTTTGGCCCTGACCCGGTAAGCACATCAAGTCCCCACTCGGGGGTGACCCTTCGCCCCGGGCACTTTGCCTCTTTTTAAAGAGTAACACTTGTCTTATTGCCTCTTAAAAGCCTTTCGAAACCTCTGGACAAAACCGTCAAGGAAAAGACAACAGTGTTTTCGGACCCCCTTCTTCGATCCTACTTTAAAAAAGGACACATGTTAATAAAAGATGATCACAAGGGGGGATCCATCCCCGTTTCGATCTCTTCAAATGAGCCACATTTCAATTGCGCGTCCGTCCAGGATTCCTTTTACGATTTTTTCCCGTTATTGGTTATTTGTACGCCCTTCCGTTCGACCCAACTTCCCGTCATTGGGATTCTTGGTGTTCAAATTTTTTCTAAGTCCCAAAGCCCCCAACTTAAATGAAAAATTGGCCCTCCGTTTTGGGACCCTTCCTCCTTAAAGAGCCAAACGGACCAACGCATTTTGCGTGTTCGCCCCTTTGGGGGTTTTCCCATGGCCTTTTCGTTGACCCCTTGGTATTTTGAATCGGGGACTTTTGTTTAATTTTTTCGGAACCAAATTTCCCCAACCCAAAAGGAAAAGGGTTTTCCCCCCCCTGATTTTGACGCCATTCCCAAGCCCAATACCTAGGGACTTCCCCCCATTTATATTTGTGTTTATCTTTTCCTTAGATTTTGAATTTTTTTTGTTCGTGGGTTCCCCCGCCTTTTCACTTGGGGTGATACGGAGTCGATACAACTTCGATCTTAACCCCTTTTAGGAAATTATTGACCTTTGTTTAAGAAGGGGCCTTTTTACGTTATTTTTTAGGGTGCCAAAACAGGGTAATATGGTCTCATTAAGTCAATAACCTCCTTTCCTAATTTTTCAACTTCCCCCCAAACCCCTTTGAAAATAATCCCTAAACTAAAGAAACGAGCCTTCCCCGGGGCCCGGCGGACCAACGATGTTCTTCCCCAAATGAACGGGCCAAGGTGATATCACCGGTGCAACAACTCCCCCCGGGTTTATGGATCATCGGGCATGCCTTTGACCCGTCACATTTCTAGACAAAAATTTTTCGACATCCTCCATCCGGCCCAAAGGAAAATCCTAAGATTTTTTGAACTAAGGCTTCGCCCCGGGTGTTGGTACCTCGGGACTTTCTCATCACATAATCGGTTTCTTTGGGACCCGCCGGGTGGGGTCCGAAGGGACCCTCGATCAATTTACCGTCGGGGGAAAAACCTCCTTTTTCCCGAGGATTTTGGGTTCTTTTTGGGCCATTCTCTTTTTCAAGAGTCGAGGGGCCTTTTCACCAATCCTAAGTTAGACCCATTGTGTTTATCTCGCCCCCCCCGTTTTTTCCCCCAAATTTATCAACGACCATATCCGGGTGATTTCCCCCCTTCGACCGAAGAGCCCAAATTA
>NC_081351.1:32241816-32259733 GCF_029784015.1 Lycium ferocissimum | reverse complement strand
CTTTCTCCTTCTCAAAGTTTCTTGAATTTTCTTGGTGAATTGAGAAATAAGATGACCAAGTCATCTTTTTAATAACACAACATAGCCAACCGTACGGCTTGGCCATGGCCCACCCTAAGGTGGCCGGCCACATGGACTTTATTTTTATTCTTTTTTTTTTTTTTTTTTGGTTTCATGAATTAATTTCCTTTCCAAAATTAGAATGTTTTCCAAAATGAACTTGACCCAAATGATTCTTTAATATTTCCATGCCAATAAAATCATGCACAACTTATTCTTTTAAGACGACAAATCTACTTCGCATCTCGGAATGGTCTAGTCCCCAACTTATCGTAATTGACCCGAATTATCCCAACGTGCGAAATACGGGATATAACAGTAACCCTCCGGGATTTCCACCGCTCAGACTCGACCAAAATCGTAGTACGAGCCTCGGCGGCCTCTATGTCCTTAAGAGACTCTTCTAAGTCGGCCTCGATTTTTTCTAATTTAGCCTCTAGTTTGGACCTCTCTTCGAGAAGAACTCTTTGAATTTGGTTAGCCGACTCAAGCTCGGCCTGAAGCACATCATTGGCCTCGGCTGCCTCCTCGAACTTGCTCTTGAGCTCGTCACTAATCCGAGCTCGAGCCTCGATTTTCTGTTCAACTACTCTCAACTTCTCCTTGTCTTTAGCATTCTCGGATTCAAGCTGCTGATACCTTTCTGTCATCTTCACGATATCGGCCTTGACCGAATCAAGTTCACTTCGAAGTTGAGAAATAGTGGCCTCGAGTTCACCGAGCCTTGAAATGAAACAAACATTTTCCTCATTGAGGCCGGCATTATCCGCTTCAAGGAGCCGGTTCTTTTCAACCATATTGGCCAACTCGGCCTTCAAGCAAAGATTTTCGGCCTTTTTCGCCTCGAGCTCGGGTTGAAGGTTGGAAAGAGTAGCGGCCCGGCTCAATTGGTCTTCTTTTTCCTACAGGAGGAGTTGGTACTTTTTCGTTTCTCGACCCTGGGTATCCAGCTGGCCCTTCAAGTCATCAACCTCGTGTTGGGCTCAAACAAAGCCCTCATTAACGAGCACAACACTCTGTAGAAGAAAGAACGAAATCATATTCAGGAATTGAATAAACGAAGTTGAAAATCGCACATCAATATTATGTAAGGATGAACGTAGAATTTACCCAGTTTCCTGCATGCATCCCTTCGTTAATAAGGCACTGCCAAGGAACCCTGACCATCTTCTCCTTGTCAGAATCTGAAATAAGGGGCCTTAGATAAGCAATCCCCCGCAGACGGGATAAAAAACTACGATCCTCAGGGATGGTGATCACCGCCCGACTTCGTCCTCCCCGCCCACACTAGGGCCGGGAAAATACCCTCGCATCGTTCCTCGCACCCGTTTTCGTGGACCGGCTAGCCGCTCTCGGTGACCGAAGGAATGGGAAGATGACGATCCCGGCCCTCCCCCCGTTCTTGAGGGTATCCGAGAACATGTCATTGAGGTTATCAAACCCTTGCGGGGAAGGGCAGAGAAGCGAAACGACTCGGCTGACCTCGGTAGGGGCAGGTGCCTCGGATGTAGTAGCTTGGTCACCACCGGGCGGTGGGCTGGTATCCATTGTAGCCTCAGTATCGGGGGTCGACTCTGCTCTTTGTTCGGCCTTAATATCCGAAATGGTCCGGATCTTCTAGGCCTCTTCAAGGGAGCCTCTTCGGGCGAAGCATCACCTGAAAGATCGATGATTCAATCGACCTCGGAAGCCGAAAAAAGAACTTCTTCTTCCCCGCCGTGCGGGCGGAATGGAAGATCCTTTCCCGGTGTAGGTAAGGGCGTAATGATAGTCTCCTCCTCCCGGAACGAGGCGACGGAGGGGCCCTCACCAACCCTTCGAGAAGAACATTGGGGTTTCCGATTCATCCTCGGGGTCGGAACAACGCTCCTTGCCCTTTTTTGGTTTCTCGCCCTTTGGGGGCTTTCTGTCTCTGGCGGGCTGCGTGAATGAGCGGACCACCCTCGTACGTATCGGAATTCAAAGGCGGGGCGCAGGCCGGCCGTTGATTAGTCTTGCTCCCGTCGAGCCCTTGGGCAAGCCTGAATACCCAAGGAATTATAAAAGGAAAAGGAAAATAGGAGAATGCAGTAAATACCGAATCAAGCAGAAGATTACCGTGATTTAGGGCTACCTATCGGCCACGCGACAGGTCCCCCCTTGTCCGTTTTTCATGAGAGTATTGGCTAAGGATTGCTCCAACCCGCTCGGTAAGGTTCCGGACAGCTGAAGGTATCCATGCCTCGGCTAAAAAAAAAAAAAAAAAAAAAAGGGGAGAAAGAAATCACTTATGTAAAGGAGCAAATCTTGGCAAAGCGTGGAGGAAGAATAGTTATAGAAGGGAGAACAGAGAAACCTACGTCTATCGTTCCACTTCTCCGGGAAGGGCATGTGATCGACTGGAATAATGTCCACCGTCCTTACCCGGACATAACGTTCCAACCATCCTCAATCTCTATCCTCATCGAGTTTGGAAAAGATCGGGTTTCGACCTCGTTTGGTAATCTTTATCACGCCCGCGGAAGATTCTCGGAGAATACAATCGGATGAAGTGCGCCAATGTGAATTCCCTGTTGACGTTATTTGCCAATAAGCGGAGGCAGGCCACGGTCCTCCAGATAATAGAGTTTGAGCGTGAACAGATACGTGTAAACGTATAGGAAACCTTCTCTGTGATCGGTAATGGACTCGTCGGGCCCGTGGGCGAACACTTGCACCGGATGCTTATCTCATCCACATTCTTCCCGGACCCGAGGTAGAAGATCCTACGTAATAGACGAAGGGTATCGCCTTACGTCGTAACCCCTATCCGCGACTGGAGATGGTTTCTCGATGTCAAATTCATGGTTGTAATTGGGCTTGGATGGTGTTATGTCCAGGGCAATCGATTCCACGAAGGTTTTACCTTTGCGCTGTGAAACAGGCTTGGCTCCCTGAGAAGAAACCGAGGGACGTCCTGGGAAGTAGATTCGGTGTTGGCAGACATTTTGAACATATGAAAATTTAGGAATTTGAAGTGGCAGATGGAAAGTTCAAGAACGAAACAAATGGAAGAAATATTAGGATGGAAGAGGCAGTTGAAAGATGCAAAATAGCAAATGAAAGAGTTGGCAAAGATGCTCTTACGATCAAAGTAACAAATGGAGAAGTTGGCAAATTGGCTTTTTACGATCAAGAGAGCAAGAAATAAAGAAGCAGAGAATGAGGAATGGAGAAGTGAAAATGAAAAAGTGAAACGGCAAAGGGCCTTATATAGGCGCTATACTGTAGCGGTTACAAATAACGGCCAATCGAGAAGAGACACGTGTCCCACAATTAATGAGACGTGATATGAAGCGACGTGGGTTAAGGCGGTTCCCGAGGTCGACCATTCGGGACGAGACACATGGCCGATGTCAGAAGGACGTGACATAACTGTTTCTGCCAAATTTGTAGATAAGAACGGAGCTTATGGAACCACCGGTTTTGGGACTTATCCACTTCCCGTTACTCCGGTTAAACTCCAATCCGGAAAATGTGGGGACTATCTGTATACGGTAAAAATCGGATCAATATTTGACCGGTTAACTCGGAGCTGAGGGATGACCAAATGAGTACGAGCATGTTCGGTTTTCTCTTCATACCAAGGTACCGTGTCGGATGCAATTGACCCAGGACAGGGAAAGCATGTCTGTTTTTTTGGGTACGCCAATCCAAGGTCATGTGTCCGTTGGTCCGGTTAGCTAGTCCAAGATCATCGTGCCCGTTGGTCCGGTTAGCCGGTCCAAAGATCATCGTGGCCGTTTGTCCGGATAGCGATTCTCAGCCGCCACGCGTCAGAAACCGTTCTGTCATTTTGTACTGACAAACATACGGGTATCAGACCGTACAGTCCTACCTTATCCTTTTAAGGTTTCTTTATTCATAAGGGCTTTTGTATTGTATTCAAAGCCCATGAGGCATACCTATAAATAAGGGATATTTTCCCACTTTTTGGGGTTAATTTTTCAGATCTAGAACATTGGAATAGAAAATATATTGAAGCTCTCTCTCTATCTCTGGTTTTAATCCGAATCTTTAGTGTTCTTTAGCTTTATTCATCCATTCAACAAAGTACATTGTCTAATATATATATATATTTAGCTTAAATCACCAATCTCAATATACTTATTCACGGCATTAGCACATACATATCTATATATTATAACAAACAAATCTATACACATTTCTCACTTACAAATTCAATTGTTACCGAAATTCGGGGTATACAAAAACAACATCAACCCGAGATTTATAGCTACTTTCTAATTGTAAACCTTAAAAGTTCACGCCCGTTTACATACCCAATTGAGAAGATTTTGATTTTAGAGATTGACTTGCATCGAAATGTTGCTCCGTCGGCGAAGATTTGTGTAATGCAAAGGTTCAATTTCAGACTAATAACTTGATCAAGAACAGAAAAAAAAAAAAAAAAAAAACTACTACATGAAGAAGTAGTTGATGGGCTGAGTGTGCTAAAATCGAAAGGGAGAAGAAAAACTTAGGGTGAGGATTGGGATTTTTTTTTTCCTTAATTATTTTTTGTTTTTTTCTTTCTTTCCTTTTTAAAATATTTATATTTTAAATTAAAATTATCACATTCACGCTCTTATAGCCTGTTTGGATGAGCTTAAAAAAAGCAGCTTATAAGCTGAAAACAACTTATAAGTAAAAAAAAAAAAAAAAAAAGTTGGGGTAGGCTATAACTTATAAGTTGCTAACTTATTTTTTTGGCTTATAACTTATAAGCTGCTTTAGGTAAGTTAAGCCAAACGGGCCCAATTATTTTTTTGGGCTTATTTTAAGCACAAAATGGCTTTTTCATTTCCAACTAAAAACCCAAAAAAATAAAATAAATTATAAGCTATTTTCAAGACTTATAAAAGCTTGATCCAAACGGGCTCTTAATATGCGTGAATCTCACACACTTTTTCCAACTCAACATGATTAATGTCACATGTGCTTGGTCAACGGTCAGAGGCATTTAAAATGTTCAATTTTAAAAGGTAGAAGGATTTAGTTGTCAAACTCTTAAGTACAAAGACCGAGATGACAAAAATAGACAAGTACAGGGGCTTATAGATTATTCCGCCTAATATATACTCTGCTAATGTCCAACTGCTAATGTCCAACGCACATCTGTTTAATAAACTACACTGCCCTGATTTCTAAGCTCTACATTTCTCTTGTTGTTGCAACTTTTCGCGCATGGAGAATCTGAACTCTAACTACTACTTAGCTATCTTGCTATGTTTTGTTAGTATATTTTTATTGAAACATTTGCTTCATCCCAGAAAACGTTTACCACCTAGTCCTCTGTCTCTTCCAATAATAGGCCATCTTTACCTTATAAAAAATTCACTTCACCACACATTAACCTCCTTATCAACTAAATATGGCCCTGTTTTATATCTCCGGTTTGGCTGCCGAAATATTCTTGTTGTATCATCTCCATCTGCAGTGGAAGAATGCTTTACAAAGAACGATATCATATTTGCAAATCGTCCTCAAAGTATGGATGGAGATAAGTTTTCCTTCAATTATACAGCCGTTGTTTGGGCTCCCTACGGCTATCTCTGGAGGGCTATTCGCCGTTTAACTGTAATTGAAATCTTCTCTTCCAATAGCTTAAATAAGTCTTCTGCTATGCGAAATGAAGAAATTGGAATTCTTATTCGCGGTTTGTTTAAAGCTACCAATAAGAATGGCAGTACTGGTGAAAGAATTAACTTGAGTAGTTGGGCTTTTACTTTTGCATTCAATGTTATGATGAGAACTGGTACTGGGAAACCTTGCGTAAGTAAGGAAGATATAGGAACAGAGAAAGGTAAACAGATCATTGAAGAGGTAAGGGGATTTTTCTTCTCGACCTTGTTGATTATGAACGTGTGTGATTTCATGCCAGTGTTGAAATGGTTTGGGTACAAAGGGATTGAGAAAAGGTTGGTTTCAGCTCACAAAAAGAGAAATGAATTCTTGAATAGTTTGTTTAGCGAATTTCGAGAGAAGAAAGTTATTAGTGTTTCAGAGTCAAGTACTAGGGAAAAGAAGAGCACACTGGTTGAAACTCTATTTTCTCTGCAAGAATCCAAACCCGAATTCTACACGGATGATCTCATTAAAAGTGTTCTAGTGGTAAGTTCCCTCATATGGCCATAATCTGGTTAAAGTTTCCTTTGTTTGGATCATAGATAGTTTTAATATGAGCAAATAAATTCCTAGATCTTATTGTTCCTCTTCACTGATAATAAGTATGTAACTTGAGATAGAGGTTAAATTGACTACTTATAGATGTATCATTCAGAACAAATTCTGGATTTTGAATTGTTATATTAGAATTTTCCCTTTTCTGTTTGCAACAATTTACAGGGGGGAAAAGACAAATAGTATGTCAAGAGGACATAATCCCTAAACATCTAGTCAATTTTTTAAGGTAATTATTTAGACTTTTGCATTTGTTTGAACACAAGTTTTTGCCTTATAAACTTCTTGTGTGCCAGGTTTTGTTTGTTGCGGGGACAGAGACCACATCGATGACCATCCAGTGGGCTATGCGACTTCTTTTAGCTCACCCTGAGGCATTTTACAAGCTGAGAGCTGAAATTGACAGCAAAGTGGGGAACGAGCGCCTGCTAAGCGAATCTGATCTCACTAAACTTCCTTATTTGCAATGTGTTATTAATGAGACGTTGAGGCTGTACCCTCCAGTACCGCTTCTTTTGCCTCATTACTCATTAGAAGATTGTACTGTTGGTGGCTATCATGTACCAAAACACACAATCCTAATGGTAAACACTTGGGCCATCCATAGGAACCCGAACTTATGGGACGAGCCTGAAAAGTTCAAACCGGAGAGATTTGAGGCTATGGAAGGGGAAAAAGAAGGGTTCAGTTATAATTTTGTGCCATTTGGAATGGGGAGAAGAGCATGCCCCGGTGCCGCGATGGGCTTACGCAGTGTTTCATTGGTTTTAGGTTCGTTGGTTCAGTGGTTTGATTGGAAAAGTTTGGAATTAAAGGAAAATTTGGATGCATGCTATGATTCTAGAATCACTTTGAACAAGCACATGCCCTTGGAAGCTATTTGCATTCCGCGCCAGACCTGTATTCACTTCCTCGATCAGCTCTGAGTCTATTCATCATATAGATCTCCTCCTGTTTATCTATGTTTTTTAAAATTTACCTTTGTGTTCTAAGGGAATGTTAATAAATAAGATATGAGTTTCATGACAAGGTGGAAATGAAACATGAAACATTGCTTAAGCTGAATGCCAGCTAGCTTAGTTTGTGACTCTGTGCCATGTTTTATTTGAAGTAGTATATATTTCTTGCATGTGGAACATCCTGGACTTGGCAATCCTAGAAAATTGGAGCTTCATACGGTCAAATCGATTAAAATCCCTATCTTGATCAGCGCGATATCTTGTAATAGCAGAAACTGAAACTATAAAATAAAGAGTTCAACGTGTACATAATCTTTAAGTGTAACTTACAAGATCTAAAGTTCAGCTGATCCTGTGTAAAAATAAAAAAGGATGGATCCTGTGTGTTTATATGATATAAGGATTTATCTTTGTGTTTAGATGGCATGTACTAAATAAGATCTAACTTGTAAACATTGTGGAAATCGAACATGTTACAAAAATCCGCCCTTAATGACCAGGCACATGCATGCACTCAAATCACCGACAAAAAATGGCTCACAAAAGACATATTATCTGCGCTTCTGTCTTTACATTACCATTCTCACATTCCCTTTCACTTAGAATTAATTTTAAAAAGTACTGCTACATATATTTCATAGGGAGATTAGGGAGGATTACAACAAAGCTTGTCTATGTAAAGTTTCCCCAACATATCTTTTTGGGCACTGAAGGTTATAGGGAGATTAGGAAGGAAAAACAAAGCTGACTTTACCTTTTTGGTTTTTGATTGATTTCTAGAGAGAAGGGATGAAAGGAAGAGAGACAGTTAGGAGTCCTATGGTTGGTGAATAAATTATACTACCAAAATTAATAATGATAGTATTACAATATATGCTGGGATTAATAATCACGAATAGTTGGTACACTTTTATTGATAGATATTGTTTGGTTTATTAAACTAATAAATAATAGGATATATGGGGTACAACATAAAATATGTGATTGGTTAAAACTAGATAAAGTGGGATAAACTTTTATTTTTAATTTTAACCTCGATTTTTAAAAAGACTTTGCAGTTTTTTTTTTTTTTTTGGAGAAGGGCAAATGTGTCATTTTGATGTTTAATCCCGAGATTAAAAGATTATTAATGTAGAGATTGTTATTCCACAAGGAGCGTGATAAAAGAATAATAATCCTTATGTCCAAATTTACGTCACACATTTCGCTTATCGAGATTCAAAGTATGCGAACTTTCACCAACATCTTAAAGTATAAATTTTCATTAACATGAAAAAAATTGCAACTTATAGTTTTTGAAGATGTAAATTTTAGTTTTAAAATATTGAGTTAATCTAATCCAATTCAGTTTAGAGAATTAGTCAAATTGACTATCGATATTGCTTTTGTAGTTTACTGTGATTTTCTCAGTTATCCTTTTACCACTCTTTCTCTGAACACAAATCACCCACTTTCAAAACAAACACTGAGAAGGGAAAATAATTTTAAAAAAAAAAGAAAAAGAAAAAAAAAAGAGTTTCACCGGATCTCCATGCTTGGTCTCGTACTCTATCGCTTTCTTAGAATTAGTGCAGACTTTTTATTTTTACTATATTAGAAGAAAACAGTCAGGTCTTTGTTATCTTTACATGTAAAAAAAAAAAAAAATGTTAACAGATCCATATTAAAAGAATCAAGCAATATTCAAGTAATTCAAAGTATCCTCATTACGTCATAATAGTGAATTCAATTTGGCGGTTTTAAGATATACCAAGTTTTTTGAATATTATCCCAAAAAAGTGGCCCCTATTACACTTTAATGTGTCAGTCTCTTACTCATCTCTCCCTCCAATATCCATAGCTTTTTTTGTACTCTTGTATTACTAATATTCAATAGACAGAGAAAGTACTGGTAAGGATTAATTTTTCAAAAGTAGTTCTGAATATATTATTATCAAGCTTCATTTTTTTTAAATTACTATTACAACGGCTTACATTTTGTAGTTTCATGGGTGATATCTTATATACACTATTCATAATTAATTTAATTGAATATTGTTCATATAAAATAAATTACCATATTTATAACATGTTAATATCCTAAAAAGAAACTAAGATGGGTATTACATTCTCAAAAGGCATTTAAACGTCTTAAGTTTCTAATTATATACGGAGTACCATAATAGCCAGAATAATTTATTAGTACATACTTATGATAGGCTAAGTAAACAAAAAAAAAAAAAAAAAAAAAAGGATAGAAATCTTATACCGCATCTATGCCCATGTTATATGACACAAAAAAAATAAACACCATATGTATAAAAAACTTTCACGTGATAACCTAGGGGAATGGTAGTTCAAATGAGTTTGTTTTAGAAGTAGTTAAAAATTCAATAAACTTTGAAATTCTAGTTCAAATTTGATTAACGTGTAGTTTATATAACTTAAATCCTTTGACGATTCACTTTCATTTATTCTCGATGTTTCACATGATGTTTTCAACTTCTGTTTTTTTAAAGGTAATGTTTCATTTTGGGTATGTTATTGTTATAGTTTAAAAAGTGTTTATTAGCCTTTTTCTTAAATAAAGTCCTATAAATTGAAAAAAGAAATAACATCATGACACAAATTATTGAACCCATGCTCCCAAAATTTATCTTTACAGGAAATATTGTAGAATATATTAATTCTTTTTATAATTACATAAAAACAAAATTATAAATATATATTGGGCTCGCGCTGGCACTTCTAGTTTGGCATCTAGTATCTTAAGATTAGGCGGGATGGAAGACAAAGATTCATATACTTCGGATTGCTTGTTTGATAATTGTGATTAAGCCACTCATTCACTTGTATATAAGGTACTGACTAAATGATATTATTTAAATTACCAAAAAGTTATAGAATTGTGTGGAATCTTTTTGGCACCTTCTTGGCACATTTTAATTAAACGATTATTTGATCTATCAAAGAAGAAAAGGTGGAAGACATTTCTTTTTCAGGATCTTCCCTCTTTTTTTAATTTCGCACGGAGTGTATTAGAGAAGAGTCTTTCTCCCAACCCAACCCAAATATAATTTCCTTACTTTCTACCTTAAAGAGAGAAATTCTGAAAAGGGGATGGGGGATTAAATAAATCATTTGACTAAAAGAATGTAGCATGGCTGCAAGCAAGAGTAGGCATCACCATTCTAAGAAATAAAGCATAGTATGACACTGTTAACGAAAACTTTCCATAATTCAGAGCATAGACTAAGCCTAGATAAAGCTACACTTAGCTAAATTTATTAATGTCAATCACCTTTAAGTCATAATTATGCAAAATAACAAAGCATAAGTATCAAGGAACCACACATGTAAAATCAAGCTTTAACCCTGAAAATTCAAACATTGAAAAGCAAAAGCAAGTAGGATGTCTGGAGGAAAAGAACCAACCGTCCGTTGTGATGGATCTCGGTAGAGCTTCCGGGCATTTGTCACTCATTTTGTTGCTTACATTTGCACGAAAATAAGCATACCATAATTATCTATTACGATGTTTTATTCAATCATGTATAAGCGTTATGGAGTCACGCCACCGGATCTGGAATTGTATATATGTGCATGTACGTAAAGGAGAGAGTATAGATTATAATCCTGCCACCCAGAGGAACGAGTGAGCACATAGTGCCAGTGGTGAAATGTCAAATTTTGCTACCTCAAGTCGCTGGTTCGAATCCTTTGGATACACTTTTAAAAATTATTTTACTTTGCTGCACATATTAAAGCTTATGACTCAACTCTCAAGCTAGGATAAACACCAACTGATGATGTGTGCTTCCTGGCAGGATTGTTAATAGCTTAACCTTTTCTATGGTGGTCATTGGTTCGAACCCAATTACCACTTTCCTTTTGGTAAAAAAGGAGATGTTTGTGGCTAAGAAGTCTTGAACCCAAGACCTCCTCTAACTTCTGAGTCACCAAAACCAACGAGCGAAGACTTTTTCTTGTCTAAATAATAGATGATAGAAGTATATGTTCTATGTACTCTCTGTAAATATTAGCATCATTTATGCAAAATGCTACACACCTACTATTCGATGGTATAAAAAATTTCAAATGTCTCCCTCCGTATCTATTACTATCCGAATCTTTTAGAACAGTTAGAGAAAGCTGTTCTAAATTATAACTAACTCCCCATGGAAATGATCCTTAAAGCTTATCTTCAACATGAAATAATGAAAAATGCAAAAGCTCAAGACACACTTATGCTGCTGCTGATTACGGTGAAAAGTTTCTTAGATATTTGATCAGGCCATACCAGAATTACTAAATAAACATAAGTCTTAAGAGTGTGAATCATAAGTCAACTCACATCCATCGTACTGTGTAGGTTGTCGCTTTCTGGCTGCCAAGGCTGGTGCATATTCTTCAGCCTGGTTCACCACATAGCAATATTATAAGAGCAGTTTAAAAAATACTAATGCTTTGCATGCAACAGTTACTACAAACTTATTTCCAGTAAAAAGTAAGTATTGTAATCAGAGCACATGAAGGACGAACCTTATGTGCTTGAGCAATCATGATTTGTTCTGCATTTTCTCCTCTGGTACTGGCAATATTTGCCTCAATAGTAGGAACATCTATTCCTTTAGTTAGTACCATGAATTGCTATGAAAATTAGTATCAGGGGCATCAACTTTCGGCGATATTCTAAACTGGATGAAACCTCGATGGCTATGCGGAATTTGACATTATCATGATACCCTATTGAAGCAACAAGCTCTATGAAATCATGGCAAGTTGTTGGTACATACTTGTGATACATCTACTCTAAAAATTCGAATTTCATTTTTTTCCTCGTACCCAGAAAACCAAACTGAAAACAGAAAACAGAAGAATAAATACCTCTCAAATGGAGTTTGCAGGCCCTCCCCGAGCAAGATTTATGAAATCACAGCATGTGTCCTCGCACATGCTTTTAGAAGAATATAGTACCTCAAGTGTAAATGAACCAATACAAGTTTCAAGAGTGATCTTTGTAGGCCCTTATTTTGCACTCCCAAACTGTACTACAAATAATCAGCACAACAGAGGGAATAGAGAATTATTCAATGCGATTAAGTGAAGTGTTTCACCAAAATTACTAAACTAATTTACTGATTTGTTTTTATCAGTAATTTGATAAAAACAAATCAATCATATCAATTTGAACAACAGCGCTGCAATCAGAAAGGTAAATATAAACCGTAAAATCACCATTCACCAACAACACCCAACCCAAGGAAAACAGTGAAATGCGAAATAAAGAAAAGCCCAAAGTTAAAGATTTACCAAGCAAGCCAGCGTTATACCGGAAATCCAAGGAATCAGATATGCAAACATAAAAGACAATTTAATGGAACTCTCAAATTGAAAACGGAAAAGAAAGAGGAGAGGGGAGAGAAAGTGAAGTGACAACCGCTGGTATTCTGCGCTCTTACTCTGTCGAGGAAATTAAGAAGGCGGGTAACGGAAGGGCGGCAGTTAATGGGGTTATTCAGAAGCGACTGTTGGAGTCTAAGGTATAGCACCGAAGCGGTATTAGTTTTCTTTTTTTGCTCGTTTTTTTTTTTAAGGGAAAATTTCAAATAAAGGAGAAAATAGATAAATTGTTGTTTTTATGCGGTCGTTATTGAAATTTTGTAATGGTAGCAGCATAGGTATATAGATATTGTATACAAGATATATACTTCTCTAAAAAATTTCTCCTTATGAACAAAATGATTTCAAACATATAGTGAGTGAGAAAAAAAAGTAGTAGTGAAACATGGGTTTCTAAGAAGAAAAACTTTACAAAAAGACTATCACATCTCTGATTACCAATCTTTTATGTGTGATTTTTCCACTTTTTATATGACATTGGTTATAAGGGGACTTACTATAAGAATAAAGGTCTACCTTGGCAACAAAGACGTCATTGAATGATATATTCATTGCATGAAATACTACTCTCAATTGTCAATTTAGACAGGTGAGACCACACTATTCAATATCAATATTTGGGGCCAAAATGAACAAGATGAACATACTGATTGGAACGATGTTGTCCCTCCAAGAATCATAAACACAATTCTAAAATTAGAACCATTGGTTTCTAATCAAAAGTATCCTAAGGGTTGTGTTGTCTATTACGTTTAAGTAAGGATTATGGAAGTTATTGGTCGATCACTATTTATGTACATGACTTTTGGATTCTCAAAATAAAATGAAGGGAAAAGCAAGAAGAAAAAAACAAATTTGTTGTCTTTTCTCCATGCTTAATTCCTGGTACATTGCAATACCTTGCTGATGATCCAGAGAGAGCAACACAAACTCTATCGAATATTTTTTTTGTAAAGGTAAATTGTCAAGTTGAGAAAGATAATAGATGAACTTAGGAATAAATACAAACTCAAGGCAAAAGTGAGTTTTGAGCCGTAGCCTAGATCCGATTTAGACTTTTCTTCCCACTGTTTTTGCAAATTTCTTTGCCTGAAGATATAAGACAAAACAATAGTCATAAAAAAAAATGACTTGAGAAGTACAGATACTATGCTTCGTTCGTTGAATTAAATGCATAGACAAATGTTGATTGGAGAAGAGGAGAGAATAGGGGTAATGTGACAACAGGAGAACCAAAGAAAATATTTTAATGTAAATAATTGTATTTTTCCAAGTCCTTTATCATTATAATAACACACGTATGTTACTTTAATTGCATCGTTTCTTTGATGGTGCCTTTCGGGTTCAGGTTTTAAAATAGCAAATATTTTTAAATTTTTCACGCTCCTTATAAACAGGTGCTTAATTTCAAGCTAGTCATTTCATGTTTCTTCAAATGGGAGTTTCTATTAACTACGGATGATTCCTCTCTCGAGTTTGAATGCTTTCATCAAACCAATAAATATATGACATGTGTTTGTACATGTATTTCTATCACTTAATTATGATTAATTAATGCATAATTTTACTATATTAAACCACTTAACCATTGTATATTGTGTTGATTTGACGTAAACAACCGATGTGAGTAAATATTTGCTTTGGACAACCCTTGAGGTCACTCAAAAGTTAGTATCTTGAAATAAAATAAGTCACTGTAAATATGACCTGATCGAGTAAAAATACCTTAAACCGAAGTGAAACAACGAATGGATCGGGAAAAATGTGTTAAACTCGTGACACTTCGCTTTCACTCTGTGTGACTTTTATCTCTCCGGTTCATCCTTATCAAAGTGATAAAATATACTATCATACAATTGCTTTCCGGCATACTTTGAATTTGTCGATTACTTAAATTCGTCAGCTATATGGTCACTGCTGACGAAATTTGGTCTCCAAACACTAACTGATTACTCTGCGTGTGACTAAACTTCATGCTCATGGTACTGCCAATAATATATATAAAACACACATCTGTTTAATAAAACTACTCTGCCCTGAATTCTAAGCTCTACAATACTCTGTTGTTTCAACTTTTCGCCCATGGAGAATCTGAACTCTAACTACTACTTAGCTATCTTGCTATTTTTTGTTAGTATCTTTTTTTTGAAATTCTTGCTTCATTCCCGAAAACGCTTACCACCTAGTCCTCAATCTCTCCCAATAATCGGCCATCTTTACCTTATAAAAAATTCACTTCACCAGACATTAACCTCCTTATCAACTAAATATGGCCCTGTTTTATATCTCCGGTTTGGCTGCCGAAATTTGCTTGTTGTGTCATCTCCATCCGCTGTGGAAGAATGTTTCACAAAAAACGATGTCATATTTGCAAATCGTCCTAAGAGTATGGCTGGAGATAAGTTTTCCTTCAACTATAAGACCGTTGTTTGGGCTCCTTATGGCTATCTTTGGAGGGCTCTTCGCCGTCTAACTGTAATCGAGATCTTCTCTTCCAATAGCCTTCAAAAGTCTTCTGCTATGCGGAATGAGGAAATTGGAACTCTTATTCGCGGTTTGTTCAAAGCTAGCGATAAGAATAGCAAGAGTGGTGCAAAAGTTAACTTGAGTAGTTGGGTTTTTACTTTTGCGTTCAATGTTATGATGAGAACTGGTACTGGGAAACGTTGTGTAAGTGAGGAAGACATAGGAACAGAGAAGGGTAAACAAATAATTGAAGAGGTAAGGGGATTTTTCTTCGCGACGTTGTTGTTTATGAACGTGTGTGATTTCATGCCAGTGTTGAAATGGTTTGGATACAAAGGGATTGAGAAAAAGATGGTCTCAGCTCACAAGAAGAGAAATGAATTCTTGAATAGTTTGTTCGATGAATTTCGAGGGAAGAAAGTTACTAATGTTTCAGAGTCCAGTACTAGGGAGAAGAAGAGCACATTGGTTGAAACTCTATTGTCTCTGCAAGAATCGGAACCTGAATTCTACACGGATGATCTCATTAAAAGTGTTCTAGTGGTATGCTCCCTTAACTATGGCCATAATCTGGTCAAAATTTCCTTAATTTGGATCATAGATAGTTTTAATATGAGCAAATATATTCCTAGATCTTATTGTTCCTGTTCGGTGATATGTAACTTGAGATAGAGGTTAAAATGATAGCTTACAGATGTATCATTCAGAACAAATTCCGGATTTTGAATTGTCACATCTGTTTCGGGAACTTTGTTATATTAGAATTTACCTTTTCTGTTTGCTACAATTTACAAGCTGGAAAAGACAAATAGTATGTCAAGAGGATATTTATTATCCCTAAATATCTTGTCAATTTTTTAACTTTAAGATAACTTCATTAATTAGACTTGTGCATTTGTTTGAACACAAGTTTTTGCCTAATATACATCTTGTGTGCCAGGTTTTGTTTGTTGCGGGAACAGAGACAACATCGATGACTATTCAATGGGCGATGCGACTTCTTTTAGCTCACCCTGAGGCATTTCACAAGTTGAGAGCTGAGATTGATAGCAAAGTGGGGAATCAGCGCTTGCTTGATGAATCTGATCTCACTAAACTTCCTTATTTGCAGTGTGTTATTAACGAGACGCTGAGATTATACCCACCAGTACCTCTTCTGTTGCCTCACTACTCATTAGAAGATTGTACTGTCGGTGGCTATGATGTACCAAAACATACGATCCTAATGGTTAACGCTTGGGCCATCCATAGGGACCCCAAGTTGTGGGACAAGCCTGAAAATTTCAAACCAGAGAGATTTGAGGCTATGGATGGGGAAAAAGAAGGCTTCAATTATAAATTTGTGCCATTTGGTATGGGAAGAAGGGCATGTCCTGGAGCTGCAATGGGCTTACGTACTGTTTCATTGGTTTTAGGTTCTTTGATTCAGTGGTTTGATTGGAAAAGTCTGGAATTAGAGGAAAACTTGGAGGCGTGCTATGATTCTAGAATCAGTTTGAACAAGGATATGCCTCTGGAGGCAATTTGCATTCCGCGCCAAAATTGTATTCAATTTCTCGATCAGCTTTAAGTCTATTCGTCATATAGATCTGCTCCTGTTTATGTATGTTTTTTAAATTTACCTTTGTGTTCTAAGGGAATGTTAATAAATAAGATACCTGAGTTTAAGGACAAGGTGGAAATGAAACATGAAACAATGCTTAAGTTGTTATTTGGTGAATGTGAGCTTAGTTTGTGGCTCTGGGCCTTGTTTTATTTGATACTACAATTTTAGTTGCATGTGGAACAGCGACTTTGCAATCCTGGAGAGAACTTCATACGGTCAAATCAATTAAAATCTCTATCTTGATAAGCTCAATATCTTGTAATAGCAGAAACTGAAACTATAGAATTAAAGAGTTCAACGTGTACATAATCTTTAAGTACATCTGGCATGATAGTTCATAGGAATTAGTAAAGGACTCTTTCGACGTATAAATAATATAAGAGTGTGCATTTGACGTCACTGCTTACTTCAATTTAACTGACCTTATTATAAACGACAACACAAAAGCTAACCTTGAGAAATTAATACTAGGGGACAATTTGGTTAATTTTTACAGATCATCAGCCCACGCAACCTTATCAGGCAATATGTGGATAAAGAAATGAAAGTCACCATCACCACTTTTTAGCTGAAAAATCCAAGAATCTGGAGATGGGCTTCATATTCTGCACTATACTCTTGATTTTCTCCATCCTTTTTATTCTGTATCTGCAAAATGCAAGAAAGAAAAAGCTCCCTCCAGGCCCACCATCTCTACCAATTATTGGACACCTCCATCTTCTCAAATCTCCAATCCACCAAACATTCAAATCACTTTCTTGCAAATATGGCCCAATCATGTACCTTCGTTTTGGTATTTGTCCAGTACTCATCGTATCCTCTCCTTCAATCGCTGAGCAATGCTTCACAAAAAATGACATTATTTTCGCCAATAGACCAAAATCTCTTGCCACTAAACACCTTGGCTATAACCACACAACAATTGGATTTTCACCTTATGGTGACCATTGGCGTAATCTCCGCCGCATTTCTAGCATTCAAATATTTTCCACTTATAGCCTCAACAATTCCTCTGCTGTCCGCAATGAAGAAGTCCGATTCTTGGCTAAAAAACTAAATTTGGACTACAAAGGAGAGGCCAAGAAAGTGAACTTGAATTTTTTGTTTGAGACATTAGTGTACGATGTATTAACAAAGATGGTCGCGGGTAAATGTTGGCCCGAGTCAACTTATGACATGTTCGGTCTAACTATGATTATGAATATTTGTGATTATATTCCAGTACTTAAGTGGGTTGGATTTC
>NC_081351.1:32169394-32241716 GCF_029784015.1 Lycium ferocissimum | reverse complement strand
AATAAGTAGCTAGGTTCAGTTTGATCAGTGAAAAAAAACTCATGATGTCTCCTAGTACAATTTATGTTAAACCAATTGCGTGGTTCTTATTTGCCAATTTTTGCTTTTAAATCGGTTGATCTCGTCAATTCAAATGATGGAATCTTGCAAGGCATGGACAAGTTGAAATTCATCTTGTCCATTAGTTGATAGTGTTGTCTGGAATATATATCTAAAGGTAAACCAGCTTGTCATATAATTTTATACTACTCTATATTAGAAGTGCTTTCTATATTAATTAAGTATTATTTCTTGCTAGTCTTCTCCAAGTCTAGTCTTTAACTTATCATAATTAAGATCTAGTACTAAATTATTATTTCAGCACGTTGGATTTCTTTCAAACTAACATAAACAATCAAGAGTGGTTTACATTTCCCTTTCATTAATCAATAGTAGTTTATTAAGTACAAGTACTCTCATTAATTCTCAGCTTCCTCAGCTCTAACCAATCTTAAATTGTTGGTTGAACAATGGAGAACCAATACTATTACTATCTTACAATTTTTCTTGTTCTTTTTTCCCTTTTATACAAATATTTCTTCAATCCCAGAAGAATTAATCTACCACCTAGTCCACTAGCACTTCCAATTATAGGCCATCTTTACCTTCTCAAAAACAAACCCCTTTTGACACTAAATTCATTATCAGCAAAATATGGTCCGGTTTTGTACCTTAGGTACGGCTCTAGACCTGTACTTATTGTCTCATCACCATCCGCAGTGGAAGAATGTTTCACCAAAAATGATATCATTTTTGCAAACCGGCCACGTACCGTGGCAGGTAGGCCAGACATTTTTTACTTATACCATAGAAAGGTATTATAAATATTAAGTTCTGAACTCATATTTATGTTAAGTCTAAATTCTGAATCCGCCTCTGATGGCGGGAGACCAGTTGACATTCAACTATACGGCCTATTTTTGGGCTCCTTATGGCCAATTATGGAGGATTCTTCGAAGGTTCACCGTTGTGGAGCTTTTATCTTCACACAGCCTACAAAAAACGTCCAATGTCCGGGACCAAGAAGTTGTTGTTTTTATGCTGTCGTTATTGAAATTTTGTAATGGTAGCAGCATAAAGGTGGATTTGACAAATTGGCTTTATACTTTTAGTTTCAACCTTATGAACAAAATTGTTGCTGGGAAACATATAGTGAGTGAGGAAGATGCTGGTAGTGAAAAGGGGATACTGATGATTGAAAAACTTAAGGGGATTTTCTTTGTAGATATACCAATCTTGAATATGTGTGATTTCGTTCCACTTTTGAGGTGGATTGGTTATAAGGGGGTGGAGAAGAAGATGAATTTAGTGCACAAACAGAGAAATGAATTCTTGAAAAGTTTGCCGGAGGAATTTAGACAGGAGAAAGTTACTGTTGGAAACAGGAACAAGATGAACACACTGATTGGAACGATGTTGTCCCTCCAAGAATCAGAGCCTGAATTCTACACAGAAGATGTAATCAAAAGTATTATGCTGGTTAGTATCTTGTTATATACTATTTCCTTGTGTTTCCTGAACTTATTTCATCTATTTATGTACATGTTCCTTGCAGTTTTTAAACTTACTGAATCAACTTATAGTTTCTTTATTGTCTTTTCTCCATGCAACATTCCTGCTACATTGCAATACCTTGCTGATGATCCATAGAGAAGCAACTCTGGCTGAATATTTTATGTATTGTGAACGACACACTTTAACCATTTATGAATTATCATGATCCCTCCAAACAAGCGCAAGCTTATGGCCAAATGTCTCTTCTATTATGAAGACCGCCAGTATTGATCCAATTCAAAAATTATGTTTTGCAATTTCATAATCGGATTTTTCAATCTAAGTGACCTTTGGATACAAATCTGTAGACAGGACTATGTATTCAGTTGAATGTGGTCATATTCTTATCCAGTGAGCTCTTTTCCTCCTTTATCATTCTCAAACACACAAGTTTCATGTGTATATTTGATCCGGTTGGCTTTGTACCTCCACAAATTTTTAAATTTTTCACGCTCCTTATAAACAGGTGCTTAATTTCAAGCTAGTCATTTCATGTTTCTTCAAATGGGAGTTTCTATTAACTACGGATGATTCCTCTCTCGAGTTATACCCAGTGGCGGATCCAGTATTTTTAAGTTATGGGTGCTCAGCTATTTCTAATTTGAATTTGTTACTAAAAAAGGGTGCTCAAATTAACATATTTGTACTAATTACCAGGTTTCCTATATAAATATAGTAATAGTGTTGGCTCCAAAAACTAATGGGTGCTCAAGAACTGGATATACCTATAAAACTTGCGTAGGTGAAGATGAAGATCTTTTCAGAGAGTGGAGAAATGAATGGTGCTTATTGCATTTGCTTGTCACTAAGCAACTTATCTACTTGTTAGAACTAGCTAGTTAGAATTTTAGTCTTCTGTAAGATGTTAAAATGTTATATTTGCTTTATATTTCCACCGACAGCCGCTCTTTTTCTTCATTTGAAGCAAAGCTAATAGAGACAATTAAATGAAGATTGTGCGAGTTAAACAATAGTTCCATGTAATATATTTTGTGCTTGTGTTTGTCAAAATAGCTTCATTTAACTCAGTAAGATACCTGCATGGACTATGCTGCAGGTTGTATTCGTTGCTGGAACAGACACAAACTTGTGCATTATTTCAACACAAAAGTTTTTATTCTTTGGTGCTTCAGGTATTGTTTATTGCGGGGACTGAGACTACATCAACATCCATACAATGGGCAATGCGACTTCTTTTAGCTCACCCTGAGGCATTGCAAAAGCTAAAAGCTGAAATTGACACCAAAGTGGGGAACAAGCGCTTGCTAAACGAATTTGATCTCACTAAGCTTCTTTATTTGGAATGTGTTATCAATGAGACACTGAGATTGTACCCTCCAATACCACTTCTTTTGCCTCACCACTCATCAGAAGATTGTACTGTTGGGGGATATGGTGTACCAAAACATACGATCCTAATGGTTAACGCTTGGGCTACACATAGGGATCCCAAGGCATGGGAGGAGCCTAACAAGTTTAAGCCAGAGAGATTTGAGGTTATGGAAGGGGAAAAAGAAGGGTTCAACTATAAATTTGTGCCATTTGGAATGGGGAGAAGATCATGCCCTGGAACTGCTATGGGCATGCGAGCTATTTCATTGGCAATTGGTGCACTTATTCAATGCTTTGATTGGCAAAGTGTGGGAGAGGAAAACTTGGAGGCAAGCTATAATTCTAGAATCACCAATCAGAAAATTAAGCCGTTGGAGGCTGTTTGCACTCCACGATCTAACTTCGCCAGCTTCTTTCTCAGCTTTGAAACAAGATGTATAAAATGAAATGTAATTTTCTTATATACCTTTTATGTGCTTGTATCATATCACCTGCCTATACAAGTGAATTTTCAGTATTCTGTGTAGCTAATGGTTAGATGTGGATAATATCTCTCCCTATACCTGTATAAAATGTTCAGAGAGTAGGCGCAGTATACTAGAAAAAAACTGCTGATGTTGCACAACTGCTATAACTTGATTTCAAAAAGGAGCATATCACAAAAATGATTAAACAGGTAACAGTTTCAAGCAGCATCTTCTTTCATTTTCTTTTTTTGACCTTTAGAACATGAATTTCCTGGTCATAATGAAGGGAGTTCCGATAGCCACTACTAAGTTTGTCATTGTATAGACAATGCAAATTGCAGTAACAGAAACATCCACGCAGATTATAGGATCACCAGCCTGAAAATTTACTATCACGTCCTCATATACAAGTAACAAGATTGATGTTAAATTGTTTACGTTCATCTAAAGCATCAAATATAAATTCTACTAAATTTAAGTGCAACAGTGTCAATCATCCCTCAGATACAAGGTTAATGATAATGATATTCCTAAAGGAACCTTGTTGAATATGGTAAAATACATGGGCTTGCACATTTTGAGAAGTTGCAAATACTAGTCTTTGCAATCGAAGGCATAATAATTCACAATGGGTAAAAATGATTTTCACCCCCAACTTTGCTTTAAAAATCAAACCCCTCTCTCAACTTTGAACAAAAGACATTCTTCCCGCTTTATCCTATGCAATGACTATTTCACCCTTGATTTTTTTAATCCCCCATTTATGTAATACATTTTTATATATAATATATATTTTTTAATCTGTATTTGGCAATTAAAACGACATTTTATTAATTACCAGAGCAACGTTACAAAACCAGGAGCAGCCTAACCAGACTGGCCTCTCCTCATTTCAGATCCTACAGTTCCAGTGCAACACAATAACCTAAGACAAACTCCAAACACCATCAAACTACAACTTACAAATGAACTCAAACAACCTATTGTTATCCCTGACTCGAAACATAAACTAGTTTTTACACTATGTAATAGTTCTTCCATGCTCTGAGCCTTGTTTTGGAACACCCTTGAGTTCCTTTCAATCCACAAAGTATGAATTACAGCAGCTAAACCAGCCTTCAGAATCATTCCTTTAGCTCCTCTGCCTCTCTCTAGTCTGCTGAATAATCCAATTGCACTCTTCCTTCTTGTTGAATAATACTTTTATGAATTTGTAACAAAATCTAATGCTATTTATTAATGATTGTTATTTTAATATTATAAGCAGTAAGTATGTATATATGTATGTACATAGATGTGTAAATATTTAAGTTTCACTTCTCTCTTATTCTCTATTGTTTATATAAAAATAAACTAGTTTTGGTTATCACTAATAGAATATTTCTTAAATTATAATAAAATACATTTACAGTATAAATAAATCATTTTTAAAAATTTGCCTGTATTTTTTAATTGTTTTTGCATTACCTGCATAGAAATATATTTATAAAGTTATTATGACCTGTTATTTTTTACTTGTATAATAAATACTAAAGTTTTGATTATTTTTAATAAGATTAATTTTTTGTTTATTCTACGGAAAAGGGCCAAATATACCCTTGTACTATTGAAAAATGGCTAAATATACCCCTCTTTATACTTTGGGTCCAAATATATCCCTACCGTTATACTTTGGGTTCAAA
This sequence comes from Lycium ferocissimum, assembly GCF_029784015.1. Lineage (NCBI taxonomy): Eukaryota > Viridiplantae > Streptophyta > Magnoliopsida > Solanales > Solanaceae > Lycium > Lycium ferocissimum. The sequence goes on along the minus strand of NC_081351.1, from coordinate 32,236,642 downwards.
TATACCCCTCCACCATTTAAGTTATCTAAGGTGGACATCAAATCCTATGTGGCATTTATATTTGATGAGGTGGATGCCACATGGCATGCCACCTCAACAACCCTTTACCCATTTTACCCCTCCCATCTATTTATTCTTCTACCACTAAAATTTTCTCTACCACCATTACCGCCAGCAATCAAATGAAAAAAAAAAATCCTCCCAGTTGTATTCCTCCATCCTATGTAACCTTATAGGGAAGAATTAGCTATAGGTGACATTTTAGTTGTAAAATTAGTATAGGTGACTCATGGGGACCACTTGAAAGCAAAACCCAATTAAATTTGTGATTAAGAAAATTGAGGTCCAAAATGTATTTTTTCAAACTTCTTAATCTTTTACAAAATATAAAAAAAACCCCAACTTAATCCAAAAAACACACCAACCCCTTCTCCTCCTCCCACCCTCCCCGCCCCACATCCTTCCCCCCTCCCCCCTCCACCCCTAAATTTTTTATTTTTTTTAAAGTTTTGAATTTTTTATTTGCTTTTTCACGAGCCACTCCACCCATCCTCCTCCTTCCCTCCCCCCCCCCCCCCTCCCCCCCCACAAAAAAAATTGATTTTTTTAAATTTATTTTATTTTCTTTTTCACTCTGAGCCCCCCTTCTCCTCCTCGAACCCCTCCCCCCCCCCCCCCCAAAGTTTTTTTTAAAAAAAACCAGTTTAGATTTTCTTTATTTGTTTTTTCATCTCTAGTCCTCCTCCTCCCAACCCTCCTCCTCCCCCCGCCCAAAAAAAAAATTAATTTTTTTTTTTTAAAAAAAATTTAATTAATGATTTTTTTTAATAAAAAAAAATTGATTTATTTTTAAATATTTAAGTTTCACTCCTCTTACCCCTTGCCCCCTAATTTTTTTTTTAAATTTGATTTTCTTTATTTATTTTTTCACCCCACCTCGTCTCGCTCCCAACCCTCCCCCCGCCTTTTTCCCGAAATTATTTTTTTTATTGTTTTTGCATCCTCCTCTTCCCCCCATATTTTTAAATCGTTACCCACTCCTAAGGGTGGGCGTTCGGTTTTTCAAAATTCGGTTCGATTTTTCGGTTTCGATTTTTTGAAAACACGAACACCGCACCGAATTTTTTTTATTCGGTTCGGTTTACCCTTGTACTATTGAAAAATGGTTCGGTTCGGTTTCGGTTTTTTAATTCGGTTTTTTTTTAGCAATTACACATCTCTCCATTTATTTTCATTTTTCCTTCTTGATTGCTTCGACATTACGGAGGTTTACGCTATTGTTTGAAGGTTTGATGACTTTAGAATCCAACCATAGTGATCATCCACACATACAAGATAATATCTTCTATATACAAAATATAATGTATTATACAACGTATAATAAAATCATACGAGGTTTATAAAATTTTATATAGTGTATAATTAAATTATGTGAGTTATATCTAATTTATTATAATAGGTGAAACAAATTATATGAATATTATTCTATGTATAACATTTTTATTATACTATATATAATAAAAATCAACACTCAAATTATTAGTATACTTGTATTCAATATCCTATAGTGTTAAATGAAAATTAGATTTATTTTTATGGAACAATGAAAGAAGTTGAGAATAAGGAGGAAGTAGAAAAGGTAAGAAAAAAATCCTCCTTGCCCCCCCCCCCCGCCCCCACCTTTTGAACAACAAATAGGTATTGGAGTTATTCACGTACGAAGGGTTTCGTTATATATAGCAATTTGATTTACTATAAAACATTTAACTTGTCATGTAATGTTTAATAACATTTAGTTGCTAAGAGTATGTAAATATTATAATATTATTGTCTACTTATGTTTTTTTCCCAAAAAAAAATTGTATTCATGTAGTAAATTTTCAAAAAAAAAAAATTCGGTTTAACCGAAAAACCGGAACCGAACACCGAAATTGTTATTTAAAAAAACCGAAAACCGAACCGAAAAACCGAAAAACCGAATTTTCGGTTCGGTTTTGATTTTCTTTTTTGGTGTTTATGCCCACCCCTACCCACTCCTCTTCCCCGCCCCCAATTTCGTTTTTTTGAATTTTGATTTTCTTTATTTGTTTTTTCACTTCTTTTGTCTCCCACCCCCCCCCCCCCCCCCAACTTGAAAAGAAGTTTTGAATTTATTTTTTTTTGGCTTACCCCACCCCCCCACTCCAAAAAAAAAATTTTGAACAAACCCCCCCCCCAAAAAAAAAAAAAAAATCTTGAAAGGAAGTTTTTAATTTTTTTTTTTTTTTTTTTGGGTTTAGGAAAAGTTTGGATAAAATTCAGGTTGTTGTTGTTATGTGTTTGTAGTGAGATAGAAGGTTTTTCTATTGTTGTCCTGGTATGGTTCAGGGTTTAGCAAAATATATCCAACAGATAGTTTTTTTGTTTTTATCCTGGTATCTATCTGATTCTATTTGTAGAAGATAACCAACAGATTTGTGGTTGTTGCAACAAATTCTACACTTTTTGCAACGAGTGGACAATCTATTGCAACGACTCCCTAATCTGTTGGACATAGCTTCAGTTATTTGCTTCTGTTAGTAGAAGATATCCAACAGATTTTTAGTTGTTGCAACAAGTTCTACACTTGTTGTAACAAATAGACAATGTTGTTGAACAACTACAAATCTGTTGGACATAACTTCATTATTTGCTTCTGTTTGTAGAAGATATCCAGCAGATTTTTAGTTGTTGTAACAAGTTCTACACTTGTTGTAACAAGTAGACAATCTGTTGCAACAACTACAAATCTGTTGGACATAACTTCAGTTATTTGCTTCTGTTTGTAGAAGATATCCAACGTTTTTTAGTTGTTGCAACAAGTTCTACACTTGTTGTAACAAGTAGACAATCTATTGCAACAACTACAAATCTGTTGGACATAGCTTCATTATTTGGTTACGTTTGTAGAGGATATCCTACAGATTTATAATTGTTGCAACAAGCTCTACACTTGTTGCAACAAGTAGACAATTTATTTATGAATCAGCAAATGTTGAGGAAAGATATAGTCAAATTGGCAGCCAAATTGACAATCAATCCTCAGAAAGAGATGAAAAACAGAGCCAAAAAGAAGTATATACAAATGAAGAAAGTGAAGAAGAACTAGAAGATGAAGAAACTGATGATGGAAATGAAGGAGATGAAGTAGATCAAGGAAATCTGCTACACCCCAGAAGGTAGTTGCTGAACAAATTATTACTTAAGTTGTGGTATTTGGAGACTGTTGAACAATTTCTGTTTTTTTTTCTTTTTTCCTTTATGTTATTTGTGAATGATATTTATGAACTTATTTATTTTGATTAGTTGTGGTATTTGGAGCCAAGGTGGCTGTTGAATAATTTCTATTTATGAACTTATTTATTGTGCTTACTAATTGTTGCAATAGATGCATACAGTAGAATTGCTTAGTTGCTTAGTTGTTGCAACAAATTACTCACCTTGTTGGAAAAAAAATCAAACAATTGCTTAAACTATTGTAAAAACTAAAAAATATGTCGCAACATATGAGTTAATTATTGCAACAGATCATACACTTGTTGAAGAAGTTACAACAAGTTACTAATCTGTTTCAACAGATGGATCAATTTAAACAAGTCACTAATCTGTTTAGACAAGTTGCCTAAATGATTGCAATAGACCATACGATTGTTGAAGAAGTTGCAAAGTTACTTCCAGTCCAACAAGTAACAAGTTTAAACAATCCTAATCCAACAAGTAACTAATCTGTTTAAACAAGTTACTAACCTGTTTAGACAAGTTGCCTAAATGATTGCAACAGATCATACAATTATTGAAGAAGTTGCAACAAATTACTAATCTGTTTCAACAAGTTACTAATCTGTTCCAATAAGTAACTAATCTGTTTAAACTAGTTACTAATCTGTTGCAACAGATAGTACAGTTGTGAAAAAAGTTGCAACAAATTACTAATTTTTTTCAACAAGTTACTAATCTGTTCCAACAAATAACTAATCTGTTTAAACAAGTTACTAATCTGTTGCAACAAATCATACAGTTGTGGAAAAAATTGTAACAAATTACTAATGATTTTAGTAGATATATATATTGATCACTAAATATGGTTGATTTCCACCGTTTATCACTAAATATGGGTGAATCAAGTAGGTCACACCAATTCACTCTAATGACCACTCCATTTAGTGCGTATTGAACTTAGTTGATCATCTATCCTGACCCAAAACACCATTAAATTGCTTAAGTATATATATTGATCACTAAATATGGTTGATTTCCATTGTTTATCACTAAATATGGGTGAATCAAGTAGTTCACATCAATTCACTCCAATGATCACTCCGTTTAGTGCGTATTAGACTTAGTTGATCATCTATCCTGACCCAAAACACCATCAAATTGCTTAAGTATATATATTGATCAATAAATATGGTTGATTTCCATTGTTTATCGCTAAATATGGGTGAATCAAGTCGTTCATATCAATTCACTCCAATGATCACTCCGTTTAGTGCGTATTGGACTTAGTTGATCATTTATCCTGACCCAAAACACCATCAAATTGCTTAAGTATATATATTGATCAATAAATATGGTTGATTTCCATTGTTTATCACTAAAGATGGATGAATCAAGTAGTTCACATCAATTCACTCCAATGATCACTCCGTTTAGTGCGTATTGGACTTAGTTGATCATCTATCCTGACCTAAAACACCATCAAATTGCTTAAGTATATATATTGATCAATAAATATGGTTGATTTCCATTGTTTATCACTAAAGATGGGTGAATCAAGTAGTTCACATCAATTCACTCCAATAATCACTCCGTTTAGTGCGTATTGGACTTAATTGATCATCTATCCTGACTCAAAACACCATCAAATTGCTTAAGTATATATATTGTTCAATAAATATGATTGATTTCCATTGTTTATCACTAAATATGGTTGATTTCCATTGTTTATCACTAAATACGGCTGATTCCCTTTATTGATCACTAAATATGGGTGAACCAAGTAGTATCTGTTGCAGCAAGTGTAGTATCTGTTGCAACAAGTGTAGTATCTGTTGCAGCAAGTGTAGTATCTGTTGGAACAACTGTAGTATCCTTTGTAATAACTATAGTATCCGTTGTAGCAAGTGTAGTACCTGTTGCAACAACTGTAGTATCTGTTGCAGCAACCGTGGTATCTGTTGCAGCAACTGTAGTATTTGTTCTAAGAATACACTTAAAATTGCCCATCTAATCCATGAAATTACTATATATATATATATATATATATATTCATCACTAAATATCGTTGATTTCATTTGTTTAATACTAAATATGGGTGAATCAAGTAATTCACATCAATTCACTCTAATAATCACTCGATTTAGTGCATACTGACTTAGTAGATCATCTTTCCTGACTCAAAATATTATCAAATTGATTAAGTATTATATATTGATCACTAAATATCGTTGATTCATTTGTTTATCACTAAATATGGGTGAATCAAGTAGTTCACATCAATTCACTCTAATGATCACTCGATTTAGCGCATACTGACTTAGTAGATCATCTTTCCTGACTCAAAATACATCAAATTGATTAAGTATTATATATTGATCACTAAATATAGTTGATTTCCTTTGTTTATCACTAAATATGAGTGAATCAAGAAGTTCACATCAATTCACTATAATAATCACTCGATTTAGTGCATAATGACTTAGTAGATCATCTTTCCTGACTCAAAATACTATCAAATTGATTAAGTATTATATATTGATCACTAAATATCGATGATTTCATTTGCTTATCACTAAATATGGGCGAATCAAGTAGTTCACATCAATTCACTCTAATGATCATTGGATTTAGTGCATATTCCTGACTCAAATTACCATCAAATTGATTAAGTATTATATATTGATCACTACTTATTATTGATTTTCTTTGTTTATCACTAAATATCATTGATTCTCTTTGTTGATCACTAAATATGGGTGGATCAAGTAGCATCCGTTGCAACAACTGTAATATCTGTTGCAATAAGTGTAGTATCCATTGCAACAATTGTAGTATCTGCTGCAACAAATGATATAGTTGTTGAACAAGTCCTTACTCTTGTTGGATAAAACACAAGAAGTTACCCACTTTCTGCAACAAGTCACTTCATTTGTTGGAAAAACCCAACATGTAACTTAGTTCTTTAACAAGGCACAATCGATTGTTGCAACAGATTGCTTATTTGCTGGAAATCTTTTAGCGGTTGGATAAAACACAAGTTACTAGTTGTTGCAACAAGTCCTGTTGCTTGTTGGATAAAACCTAACAAGTTACAGAGCTGTTGCTACAGATTCATTACTTGTTAAAAATTGTTCATCAATTTATTAACAACAATACACACATTTGTGATTTGAACACAATTAACATATCATATAAACCAAGTTCACAAGCACCAAGAGCAGAAATTACCATTCTAAAAAAGAATAACATTAAAATGTCATAAAGTTTCAACAAATAACTATTATTACAACACAATGCAATTAACAACTATGGAGCATTTTGGCTTGGACAACAACTACAAATCTGTTGGATATTTTCTACAAACAGAATCAAATAACTGAAGCTATGTCCAACAAATTTATAGTTGTTGGAACAGATTGTCTATTTGTTGCCACAAGTGTAGAACTTATTGCAACAACTATAAATCCGTTAGATATCTTCTATAAACAGAATCAGATAAATAGCAGGACAAGAACAAAAAATAATCTATTGGATATCTTTTCCTAAACCCTGAACCATACCAGGACAACAACAAAAAAATCATATATTTCAGTACAAACACACTATAACAACAACTTGAATTTTATCCAAATTTTTTCTAAACCCCAAAAAAAATCAAAACTTTTTTTCAATATTCCAAAAAAAAAAAAAAAAAAAAAAAAAAAACTTTTTTTTTTTTTTAAAACAAACATTTTTTTGGAAGGGTGGGGGGTGGTGGGTGCAAAAAACAAAAAACAAAAAAAACTTTTCAATTTTTTTTTTAAAAAAAAAAAAAAAAAAATTGGGAGGGGTGGGGTAGTGAGGGGTGGGGTGCTGGTGAAAAAATAAAAAAAAATATCAAAATTTTTTAAATTTTTTTGGGGGGGTCGGGGGGAGGGATGGGAAGAGGAGTGGAGGCCGGTAAGAAAAAATCAAAACTTATTTTAATTTTTTTTTTTTGAGGGGGGGGGGGGTGTTGGTGAAGGGTAGGGGGAGGGTTGCGAGGAGGAGGATGAGGGGTGTGAAAAAATAAAATAAAATAATTATTTTTTTTTCTTTTTGGGGTGGGGGTAGTGAGGGGTGGGAAGAGGAGCGGAAGGCGGTGAAAAAACAAAAAAAAAAATCAGAACTTTTAAAAAAAAAAATTTGGTTGGGGGGGGGGGGGGGGGTGGAGTGGAGGCTGGTAAGAAAAAATCAAAACTTTTTTTTTAAATTTTTTTTTGGGGGGTGGGGGGAGGGTTGTGAGGAGGAGGAGGGGGGAGTGAAAAAATAAATAAAGAAAATCAAAATTTTTAACTTTTTTTTTTGGAAGGTGGGGGTGGGGGAGGGTTGCGAAGAGAAGGAGGAGGGTTGGGGGGAGGGTGAAAAACAAATAAAGAAAATCATTTTTTTTTTGGAGGGGTGGGGGGTTAGGGGGTTGGGAGGAGGAGGGGGTGAAAAAAAAATAAAGAAAATCAAAATAAAAAATTTAGCAGGGGGTAGGGTGGGGTGGGGGGCGGGGGAGGGGCGTGGGGGCATGGGTCAGGGGCCGGGTCTGGGCGCAAGTGGGTCAAAGTGTTAAAAATAAAACTTGAGTGCAAAGTGTTAAAAATAAAATTGAGGGTCAAAATGTCAAAATAAAAACTTTTGAGCAACTTCAAAACCCCCTAATCACTAACCCTCTGTTTGGATGATTGTTTCCCGTGGTTCATTAATGTACAGTATGGTATGGTACAGTATTGTATTGTATTGTACTGCATTAATGAACATAATGTTTGGATAGACTGTATCGTTGTTGTCATTTAATAACATTTGTATTGTTTGGTTTGACTGTATGGTACTGTATAATAACTTATAAGTTCACTAAAATACCCTTAATTCTTAATTAGAAATTAATTTGTATATATTAATAAAACTCAGGTAAAGAATAAAATAGAAACTTTAAAAAATAAGTAGGTAGTGGGTGGGGGTGGTAGAGGGGTGGGTGGTGTGAGGTGGGTGGTTATGGGATGAGAGTGGGCGTAGTGGGTGGTAGGGTGGGGGTGAGTTGTTGTGGGGGTGGGGTTGGGTGGTGATGAGGGGCAGTGGGTGGGGGTGGTGGAGGGGTGGGTGGTGTGGGATGAGGGTGGGGGTGAGTTGTTGCGGGGTGGGGTTGGGCGGTGGTGAGGGGTAGTGGGTGGTGAGGGTGGGTGGTGGGGGTGGGTGGCAGAGGAGTAGGGTAGTTAGAGGTGAGGGTGGGTGGTAGGGCGGGGGTGGGCATAGGGGTGGGGTGAGTGGTAGGGTGAGGGTGGGGTGGGGTGGATGGTGAAGGGTGGAGGGTGAGATATAATAGAGAAATGAAATATATAACCACGGAAAAATTATCAAATCCGTGATTTCAAAAATTAGGATTTTTCATGGTTATATAACCCTGGAATGAACCACGGGTTTATAACACTATACCACATAATTTTAAGAACAATGAAAATAAACATGATTTCATAGAAAATCATACATTAATGAACCACAGGAAACCACCCTCCAAACAGGGGTAATAGAAAATTATCACCTCCACCTAATAATTAAAACTTGAGTCACCTCTCTTAAAATAAAAAGGTAAAATTTCTCAAATGACTACCTTATTGTAGCTTCCTACCATTTGTAGCTACCCTTTTTAATATTACCATTCGTAGAAATCGGTGATTTGTGTATGTTTTCGCATGTATTTGTTGCCATACATGAGCATGCGGTAAAAAAAAAAAAAAAAAAGGAACGGTTTATTTTAGGCTGTAACGGGTGGTATTAAATGAGAAATTAAGATATTTTTTACCTTCTTTCCGCAAAATCTCCTGTAATATTCCCTTTCCTTACACGTTTCTCTTCTTCCATACATTCTTCAACATTCAAACGTAAAAATTCAAATTTCAAATTAAATCTTCAACATCTCGAAAATACATTGACAAAACAAACACAATCAATCAACGACGGATTTGACGTTTTCAATATTGATTTCATTTTTTATTTACCGATGTATTTGATAGCATAACTAATGTATTTGACGTTTCCAATCAAACTCCATGTATTTTATATTAAATATCATGTATTTGTGTGAGTAACAATTTGCGTCACCCATGTATTTAGTGATAATGTATTTGAAGTTTTCAATATTGATTTCGTTTTTTATTTACCCATGTATTTGATAGCATAACTAATGTATTTGAAGTTTCCAATCAAACCCCGTATTTTAAATTAAATCTCATATATTTGTGTGAGTAACAACTTGCATCATCCATGTATTTGATGGGATTAATTTGAACAAAATACATAAATATATAGAAACTTACCATGTATTTGCGTCACCGTGTATTTAAAACTAGATGAACTGATGGAATTAATTTGAACAAAATACACAAATATATAGAAAAACTTACAAAAATACACCACCAACCACAACAATTGGTAGTTATATCATAGAACATACACAAATACATATATTTTTTGTCTTCTCAAAACCCTAAAAAACTTTCTCTCTCCCGCTTCCCTCGTGAACCGGCACCACAATCACTTCCACCAAGTTGATTTTGTAGAAGAATAATAACACAAATAATAAAAATTTCACGAAACAAGGAGATGGGATAGATGAAAATTTAAGGCTTCTTTTTCCTTTTTTTTGAAAAAAAGAAGAAGAAAGAATACGACGAATCTTCTTGATTGGTGAGAATGGAAGTGAAATTTTTGCGAAAGAGAGGAAGAACGATCATATAAGGTAAGATTTATGAAAAAGGAGAGAGAATGGTAATGTATATTAAGTGATTAATATTGTTACCATTAAAAGGGGATATGGGATTGGGGGTGCTAATTTTTAGGTGTATTTATGAAATGGTAATTCAAAATCTCTATATTAAAATTAAAAAGTATTCAGTTATTATTAGTAATTAAAATAAAAGGTAGTTATTACCACTAATTATGTATTAGAAGTAGTTATAACGCGTAAAAATTCCAAATAAAAAACTAAAGAGCCACCAATAATTAAATTGTCCCACCTTAAAAGAGGGGAGAGAAAGAGAACCAAAGCAATTTACAGTTCGATTTACTTGAAGGGCATGAGCAGCAGTTGCACTTGCAGCAACTCCTTCTGTAACTCGGAGATAAAAATGAAACATATTTATCACCGTTGAAGCTTAAGCCTCTTTTTACGAAACTCTGAGCCAAAAAAAATGAAGAAGAAGAAGAAGCATTTACAGAACCTTCATATTCACTCCTTTTTCCTGCCACCCCATTTGAAAATCTTCAAGTATAATCTAAGTTTATTTAGACCTTTCTTTTCCTCTTCATTACTTCATAGTGCATTCTTCAAGGTGCTAAAGCTCTTTGACTTGAAATTACTCCATTTACTCCTTTCTTGACTATTCTGGGCACACACACTGCACTGTATTATAGGTTCTTCGCAAGGGCTACATATAATTATAAGGTGATTGTTCTCTTCTCTTTCAGCATTACTTTGAGTTTTTCTGTTAGTCTTAAAATTTTGGAGCATAAATTGGGTAATGGAATCGAGGCAAGTTAGATTTGAAAGTTGCGGAGAGAAAGCTGGAGAAATGGTTCATCAATTTATAACGTCGGAAAGTGGTGGAAATTCTCACTGCTAATCAAGCCATTGAACTTCCATTTCTCTTGGTTCTTTGAACAAAAGGCTTGTCTTTCCTGATTTAAAGACTCCAACGAATCACCTAACAATGTAAATCAATATGTGTAAAACCTGTAATCAGTTTCTCGTCTCTATTTCACTAAAACTGCAAATTGTGGCGGTAATAGTGATAATGGTGGTGGAGGGGAAGGAAATTTTAGCGATGGATGAAAAAATAGAGGGGAGAGGTAAAATGGGTAAGGGGTGCTGAGGTGGCATGCCACGTGGCACCCACCTCATCAAATATCAATGTCACACAGGATTTGATGTCCACTTTGGACAACTTTAACGGTGAAGGGGTATATTTGAATCAAAGTATAACAGCAGGGGTATATTTAGACCCAAAGTATAACGAGGGGTATGTTTAGCTCTTTTTCAATCGTACAGGGGAATATTCGTACAGGGGAATATTTGGCCCTTTTCCGTTTATTTTATTATAGAACATCATTAACTTATATATTCAATTAGTATTTCTCTTTTTTTTTTTTTTTGCCTAGAAGATAATTTTTTTTTTATAAGAAATTTGTTACATAAAATTAAAAAAAGGAAAAATATCATGATTTTAAAGAAGTAAAAAAAGAAGACAAAAGTTGATAATGTAAGGGTAAAATAGGCATTTAAAAAATTCAATTAGGATAAAGGGAAGAGAATGTCTATTGTTCAAAATTGACGGGGGAGTTTAATTTTTAAAGCATTGTTGGGGGTGTAAATGATTTTCACCCTACTTTGATAGTCAAGTTGGAACTCAAAATAGAAAATTATGCAACCACGTGCTTAGTTTCCTTTAACTCCTCGAGATTTCAGAATCTCAAATACTAAATAATATGGTTGACTTTGAGAATACAGGTACTAATACTATGATCTGTTGAACAAGTAGTGGAAGGAGTTTTGGCTTGCGGAGACATGGAGCTAATGTACTATTACATTCCAGGTCTCTTCACCATCCTCCTCTTCGTCTTTTTTAAATCAAAACAGCATACATTGAAGAACCAACCTCCAAGCCCGCCTTCACGTCCACTTTTTGGCCACCTTCACCTAGTGAAAGAGCCAGTGAATCGAACTCTACATGCCGTTTCTGCCAGGTACGGTGACATATTACTCCTACGATTTGGAGTTCGAAAGGCCCTTCTCTTAACCTCACCTTCAGCTGTTGAAGAATGTTTCACCAAACCGTCCTTTTCGCCTTGCAGCTAAACACCTCAGTTACAATTACACCACTCTTAGTGTAGCTCCCTATGGGGACCACTGGCGCAACCTTAGGCGCCTAGCTGCAACAGAGATTTTTTCTCCTTCTCGCATTGCTATGTTCACAAACACACGGAGAAAGGAAGTAATGTTGTTGTTGAGTGAACTCATGAAGAAATGTGCAGCAAGAAAGAAAAAAAAAAAATGAAGAAATGTGAAGTTGGTGGAGGATTCTGTAAGGTGGATTTGAAGTCAAAGTTTATTGAGCTTGCATTCAACACACTTTCCATGACTATTGCTGGAAAAAGGTATTATGGGGAGAACGTGGAGGATGACGAAGAGGCAAGAAAAGTTCAGTTCATAATGAGAGAGATGCTGGTGATGAGTGGAAACTCAAATTTAGGCGATTTCTTGCCATTTCTTCAATGGTTTGATTTCAAAGGCTTAGAGAAAAAGTTTTCGACTTTGATGAAAAAGCTTGATGGATTTATGCAGGATCTGGTAGATGAACGCCGAGAGTTTTCTTGGCAGCAGATTGTGTTGCTGAGAAGACAATGATTGATCACTTGTTATCTCTGCAACAAAAGGAACCTTCTTATTATACTGATGAGCTCATCAAAGGAATTGTTATGGTAACTCCTTTCTCTTGATCTGTTGGTTAGTCATTGCTTGTATGCTGTAAAAGAAAAGTACTTCATTGATCAAGTAAAATAATGCAAGAATTTCAAAAGAAGTCTTCAATTTCAACTTAAACTATAGCCTCATGTAACAAATATGCAAAGTACATATGGTCTTCTCAATTTTATTGTTTCCTAAACTGGCTTCTTTTACCTTATTCTTTTGGTTGAGTCAAAATTTATAATGTTGTACTGTAGTTTATTCTTAGTATAATGACTGAGTGTAGGCAGAGCAGAAGTAGCCTATAGACAACAGATCAACTGATAGATACGAAACATAGATATACATGTGAAGACCATTAAAATTAGAATAATTATTAAGTTATGAGCACATAATTTAATGAGTGCAATCTATTCGGTGCTAAAAACTTTAATGGTTGAACCTATAAAGTTCAAATTCTAAATTCGACTCTGGATGTAGGTATTGATCATAGCAGGGACAGATACAATGTCAATAAGCATGGAGTGGGCAATGGCTCTTTTACTTAACCATCCAGAAGCAATCAAGAAGGTCAAAGCTGAGATAGACACTCACATGCCACAGGACCGACTACTAAACGAAGAAGATGTTCCTAAACTTAGTTACTTACAGAACGTAATCACGGAGACTCTACGATTATATCCACCTGTTCCATTTCTAATACCTCATCAAAGCTCGGAACATTGTAAAGTTGGAGGATATGACATATCAAAGGGGACAATGTTGCTAGTAAATTTGTGGGCAATTCAGAGGGATCCTAAGATATGGGAGAATCCAACAGAGTTTATTCCCGAGAGACACGAAGAAAGGAGAGAGGGCGGGTTCATGATGCTCCCATTTGGAACAGGAAGGCGCGGTTGCCCTGGTGCTGGAATTGCCAATAAGGTACTTGGATTAGTATTGGGAACATTGGTTCAGTCTTTTGAGTGGGAAAGAGTAAGTGAAGAAATGGTGGATATGACTGAAGGTAGAGGATTTAGCATACCAAAAGTGCAGCCCTTAGAAGGTGTTTGCAAACCTCGACAAGCAACAATTCAGCATTCTCTGATTCCTTCTTAAGCTGGATTGGACTATGGATTTTAAAACCAGCTGCAACAACCTAATGTGTGACAAATGTTTCGTATGTTGTAATCTTCTTTGTTTTCATTTGAATGTTAATGACCTTTGAATTAACATTTATGCCCACCTGAAACACACTATCAGATTTCTAGTTTGTGTGAATTCTTTGTGAAACCAAGAAGTAATTCCTGCAAAGAAAGTTTAGAAAGTAACGAGAATTTGTGGTGATAATAACAGTAACAATATAAAACTTACGAAACTTCTGTCACTATGCGGATGCCAAGACCACTTTCTTTTTCTTTTGTTTTTATTTCTCTCAAGTCTCAAATGCCAAATGGTGAAACATCATTTTAGATCCACCATATTTGTGGCCACCAATTTGGCCCACAACTAGCCAACGAGCCCATTTTCCATCTATCCATATACAATCGTCTTATTTTAGGGGAATTGACACGGCATACCCACTTTCACAAATATTTGGCATAAAATAGCCGTGGTTTAAGAAGTTGGTAATGAATAGCCATTTTCACACGTTTTGGGTCATTAAAATTTGTATTCCATTATCCATAAATCAGCCCATTAAAATAGCTGAATATACAATTCTCTCTCCTACCATTTTCCCCCTCTTTCATTATATATTGTCTTAAAATTGTTTAGTAATCTTCACCATACTTTTCAATACATTTATTCTCTCTCCTTGTTCTTCCCTGTCTACTATATATTTAATTTTTTAACTCAACTTTTTATGGAAAAAAAAAAAAAAAAAACACGTCTTCTTTTCTATTTTCTTCAAAAAAAAATTTTCTTCAATAGTTATTAGAATAGACATTTTCGTGATGCCTCCACTAGGATTTCTTATTTTCTATTTGCTTTTTTTTTCATAAATGTTTTTCGAGTTCTTCATCGATTAGTATTTCTAATTAAAACCGATATTCTATCAAAATACATTTCATATACTTCTATTTTGCAATAATTAGTATACATAGTTTTAAAAAAATATATTTACCCTCATAGTTATCTTATCAGTCATGAGATATTTATACTAGCATCGTGGGCAGGCCTGTCCACTGTGTCCCATTACATTGCCATGTAAGAGGTCATGTCAGCAATCCCAATTAAATGAGTCTTAAAATTAAGAGACCAAATGATGCCCTCTTCTTCACCATTAAAGTGCTGTCTTCCACATGTTCAAGAATTGATTATTAGCCCAGAATATAATCATCATAGCCCTTTTTTATTCACGTCATTTAGGTTCCCAACTCTTAAAGATGGGTCATTGGCACAAATGTCCCTATTTAGGATTGCTCTTTAATTTTTGACCCTCAAATTCTCGCAAAAACTTCCTTAAAAAGTGGGTATTTGCGAAAAACAGCTCTAGTAGTAGCAGCAGAAGCAAAAATATACTTGCAATCTATGGCCAAACGCATATATGGTTTCCTGCAGAAACATAGAAGCAAGTTTTGGGTTAAAAATGAGGTAATCGGAGAAAAAAAGTTTTTTTTTTTTTTTTTGGTTGAAGTTCATTAGCAATTTTTAGCTAAAAGTTGAGGTAATTGGAGGAAAAAAGGGATTTTTAAGTTTTTGTTGAAGCACTTAGGCTCAAATATGAGTTAATAGGAGAAAAAAGGGATTTTTTTTTTTTTTTTTTTTTTAGTTTTTGTTGAAGTTCTTTGTCAATTTTTAGCTCAGAAATGAGGTAATCGGAGAAAAAAAAAGGGATTTTTGCAGTTTTTGTTGATAGATTTTAGCTTAAAAAAGAGGTATTTGGAGAAAAAAGAGAGGATTTTGCAGTCTTTGTTCAAGTTCTTTATCAAATTCTAGCTTAAAAATGAGGAAAAAGTGTTTTATTGATCTTGATTGATCTGAAAAATGGGCTGTGATGTTTTATTGATCTTGATTGATCTGAAAAATGGGCTGTGATGATGATTTGCTTTTATCCGGTGCTATAATCTGCTGCACTGCTTGAAGAAATTGCACGAATTGTCCTTCAAATGGCTGGTCTTTAATTTTTGCTCTTCATTTTTTTTTTTTTTTTTTGCCCTTCATTTTTTTGTGGATTGCCCTTCAAATGCATTGGTCTTTAAATTTTTTGAAGAAACGCATATATGTTTCTGCAGGAATCAAGCAGGCATTTTAATGGCATTTTAATAAGCAGAAGGCATTTTAATGGTGAAGAAGAGGGCATCATTTGGTCTCTTAATTTTAAGACTCATTTAATTGGGATAGCTGACATGGCCTTTTACGTGGTAATGTAATGGGATACAGTGGACAGGCCTGGCCCACGATATTGGCCACAGTGGATAAGGGTTAAACATATAAATATTGCAATTATTCTAACTAAGTATAAAGTGTATAACGAGGAAATATGAACTATTTAAAAAGAGAGGCAAATCAGGCCCTTTTCCCTAGTTTTAAAAAAATATGAGATAATACTAGTATGTATGGCTGGGTTAATATGTATACATATTACTAGTAGACATACTGCTCTGATGTAAAACTAGAATAATAAATTGTATACATTGGTTTGTACTCATCTAATGTATTTGTATACATTGGTCTCTATTCATCTAATAAATGGTATATACATTTGTTTTATTAGTATAGAAGAAGATCGAGTACCATTTATACATTATCATATATAAATTCTAGGATTTCAATATAGAAGAAAGAGTATCATACATTTTGTATATATTGTGAAAGAATACGTATACATTTTGATATATATTGTAAATGTATTCATTACCATGTATATATTTTGGAAATTCAATATATATATGTATACGTGTAATGTATACATTACGGGAATTCGATAGATCGAGAAGAAAGAGTCCATATATATACATTCTGAATTCACTATGTGATTCAATAGAGAAGAAGAGTATCACGTGTACATTTTGTGATTGTGAATACATTCGTTAATATACGTGTATACATTCTTATATATAGTGTAAAATCCACGTATACATTCGATATTTATTGTGAAAGACTTACGATATATAATGTGAAATACCATGTATACATTCTAATTATTATACTATTAGACAATGTGTATTTTTATTATGCATACAAAAATATTTATTATGTATAAAAAAGGATAAAAATATCAACTATGCATTAAATTTGCAAAACTATAACCATCAAGTACATATTCCAAAATTCAACGTGGGAGAAAAATATTTTGTGAATAAATGTTTTCAAATTATTTTTATTTGAATACTCTTTAATAAAAAACTCATTTACGGCTGCTTAGAAGTTATAAGTTTTACTTACTAAGAAAAAGGTAAAGTAATATAAAACTCTATCATTAAACTTTGCTCATTAAATGGAAGACAAAATCAAAGTTTGCATGTAACTCCCAATTCTAACAGAAACGGAGGTAAACAAGGAAAACACATTACTGTACGAAATAAGAAAAAGGGAAAAAAAAATAAAAATTGAATGCCTATACTTGCGCTGGGTTAATACATATTTGGCGACCTAATGCCAATATTATCAGGCTTGCTTTTGCTAAATAAAAATGGGTCAAAGAAATGCCAATTGTTTGTGGAAGTGGGTATAGCGTGTCAATTCCCCCTTATTTTAGTTCTAGTTTCTTTTATTTCAACTCTAGTACACTTGGAGTTTGAGAAAAGAAAATGTTTCTTTTCCACTTTATAAAGTTGGAGATATTTTTTCAAATATTATCTTAAAAAAGGACTAATGTATTCTATTAATTTTACAATTGTAAATACTCCCTCCGTCTCAAAAAGATTGTCTTAATTTGACTTGGTATGAAGTTTAAGAAATAAAGAAAGATTTTTGACATTTGTAATTTAAAATAAGCCTTAAATATTTATATGGCTGTAAATTATTTCTTAATATAGAAATATATTAATATTTTTAGAATAAACTAATAAGGAATGTAACACAGGAGTAATTATTTTTCAAATTACGGTCCTAAAATGGACTACTTTTGAAATTTCCGCCCCAAAATCACAGCAATCAAGATCCGCCTCTTTTTTCGCAAAACCGTAGATCAATTTCGTCTTTAATACTCCCCTTATTTTTTACCCCTTTTTCCCTTCATTTATCCAACTTCCAACAGCAAACAACAGAAAGTTCCAGAATACCCAAAACCCCAACCATCAATGGCAGAAACCGATTCAACTATAACCCAAGAAACCCTTTCTGGCGAAACCCAAAACAAACCAACAAACAACATTTCCTTCAGCATTTGGCCACCAACTCAACGCACTCGTGACGCCGTTATTAACCGTCTAATCGAGTCTCTCTCTACACCTTCCGTTCTCTCAAAACGTTACGGAACTCTCCCACATGACGAGGCTTCCGTTACTGCAAAGCTGATTGAGGAGGAAGCTTTCAATGCTGCTGGATCCACGGCTAACGGTGACGGTGACGGCATTGAGATACTTGAAGTCTACTCAAAGGAAATCAGTAAACGGATGATCGACACCGTTAAATCCAGATCTGCTGATGCTTCGGAGCCCTCATCTACTTCTGGTCTCACCGAAGAAGTCTCATCTGCTGAAACCGAGTCTTAAGAAAGGGTACTGAGGTCATTTAATAATTTTTGGTTTATTAAATATCTAGGGTTCCGGTAATTCAACTACTTACAAGCTTTATGCTGTGTATGGATTGTTAAAGGTGGATAAATGTAATGTTAGATATGTTGAAATTGCTGTCTAAAAGTGGTTGATGGATGAAATTGGGATTTTGGTATTACTTTGTTTAAATATCCTTTTAGTGCCTGTTGATTCGCATGCTATTGACTGTGTTTGTTTTATGATTCTGGAAGTTGGATGGAACTGGTGGATGATTGTTATTGTGTGCCTCAATTTTATCTGTTTCATAGTTCATTTATTAGTTTTCTTCTTCTGTCCTTTTTGTTCAATTATTGGACAGAAGGGAAAGACAAGTAGTAAATTTATTCCTCGTCTAGAAATATCCAAATTTTAATGCCCAATAATCCATAGATAGTTCGAACTGTATAAGAGCAATAATCAATTTTAACTCGAATTGTTTGTAAGGGAACCCCCAATTTGACAGCTTATTAGGCCTAGCTGGCGTAAGAGACGGTTCTGTGCATGCCTCCTTGGCACCTTCAAGTTTGAACAGGGAAAGCACAGAAAAGGAATTATCTAATGAAGGTTACAGATTCAGTCAAGAGGAAGAAACTAAGAACATCGTAATCAAACAAATTCACTGATATTATGAGGGTAGGGAGTTTGGGTTGTTGTGAAGTGTACCACACTTTGGGTACAAATTGGAAAGTATCCAATGTGCTTTACCTTCATGTTTTAGAAATTCTGTGGGTGGATTATATGAACTCTCACTTTTATGTTAAGTTTGTGCAAGAATACTCTTATAAAAAAAAATGTTTGTGCAAGAGTAAGTGTGTTTAGATTGCTTACCACTGATAAAGAGAGGTTAATCTATGAGAAATGATAGGGTACATATCTAAATGGTACAACTAAAAGAAAGAGTTGAAGTTTTTCGAGAGTGAACTTCCATTCACTAAGGTTACATTGTCAGATAACAATGTCGGGACAGATGGAGCTTTTGTTGTTGCAAGAAAGTCGGTTCTTCTATATCTTGTTATTGCAACAAAGTCGGTCCTTCTATAGCTAGATATGAAGTCCATATATAGATCTAGATCTTTCTATCAATAGATAGATCTATTAAGAAATGATATAGAGTATTTGATGGTAATATAGTTTTAAGATCTATGAACAAGTTCCTAAATAACCATTCAAGTAAATAGATCAGTAGGGAGGACGGTGTCAGCTTAAGAAGTCTTGAGATGTCCTCTTGAAACAGTAGATTTTTGGAGAAGATAAGACAAAATTTGCTGGGAGAGTTCTGTTGTTTCAATTTTAGAAAGTGAGTTATCTATAGCTTTTTATTCATTATTTACTTTATAGCTATAGTATTCCTTTTATGAGGATAGTATGTTTTGTTTGCTTCCCTATATTCTGGTAGATGTCAAGGTGCAATTAATAAGGTGAAGAGTACTTCTATTCTGAATTCGTGGTGACCGCAATCTATACTCATGTACAAAAGCCATGTACGTTCTGGAGAATGTGATAAACTTGGGTCCCAGAAAACTTGATTTGGATATGTCAAACTCCAGATTGTTACAGGGAATTAGTAGCGAAAGAATTAGCGTTAGCGTGAATCCTCCTTATTAAAGCGTCATTCATCTTTTAATCTGGGATTAAAGTGGCAAACATTGTACTGATCTTCAAGTTTTAACATGACGAAGCTTGATATCTTAGACTAGTTATTTCAATAGAATTGATGAAAGGCAGTGGTTGTTCTCTGAAAGTCCGGACCTTGTTATTTGAATAGCATGAAGTGAGTGTCACTGCTGTGCTTGTTTGTTTGTATTTTTGCCTAAATCTTTGGTGTTTATATAAACTGCGGTCACATATCACACAGTTCTGATTGATTGAGGGTGCTATCTCCTAGTTTGTTTCCCTTTACTGGTGGAATAAATTATGCAGCACACTGATGTATGTGAATACAATGTGGGGTTTTTTTTTTTAACTGTATGCACATCAGGGTGAATCTGATGAACTTGGATCTAACTGACTAGTATGACGTGGAAGGTATGTACTGTCTGCTACGTGATTTTTTTTTTTTTTTGTTTATTGAATACCATGTATGCTCGATCTAGATGAATTTAGGGAGTTCCAAGGAAGAAAAAAAACCTTAGGGAGAAAGTTGGTTCCTGACCCGTAGTGGATGCTCAAAATTTGGCATGATGAGTTGTTGCTGATATGATGATGGAAAGAAAAAGTTGTTGCTGGTATTGCGAACGTGGATATTTTACCGCACTCTCTCAACACTGTTACTCAGCTTATCTTGGGTTAATGGAGATAAACGAATTTGGACATGGTGAAAGCAACATTTGATAGGTGGTAGTTGCCCAGTTTTAGGCTTGTCATGCTTGACTTGCGCTGAAGAACTTGTTATGCTTATGGAGTAGTCGAGAAAGGGTGTCTAAGACTTCTTTAACTGTATCAGCGAGGCAGGGCAGGAAGGGTGTCTTAAGACTTCTTTAAACCATCCCCCTCAGGAAGGGTGTCTAAGACTTCTTTAAACCATCCCCCTTCTAATCACCTCAATTTTCCCTTTCTCTTTTACTTTACATGTTCTAATAGGTGCAGGAAGGATGCTTTGGATTAATCTTAGGTTCCCCTTTTATCATGTTAATCGTGCCCGCCCAATTACTGGAGGAACTCAAATTTCTTAGAATTGACCCGAAAGAGAGAGCCCGGATTTTGGGGCAATTCTGGATTGGCTTATGGAAAATAAAGAAATTTTCGCAAGGCGAAATTTTTTTGTTAAAGTTATTAAGGGGCATTTTTTCCTAAGTGTTTGATTGGCGGGCCAATCCTTAACTAAAAGTGTGCGCTTGGAAAGTCGTTTTGTCTTAAAATAAGCGAAAAATTAATTATACCATTAACAATATAAAAAAAAAAAAAAAACGCACATAAAGGAAAAACTGGCATAACTTTTCCTCAGTTATTTTTTTGCGCACTTATGTAAGAAAATTTTTCTTTAAGGAACTATACTTATAGGGCACTTTTTTTTTTTTTTTTTTTTTTTTAGCTTTTAAGTTGCTTTTTAAGCCCATCCTTAACTAAAAGTGTGCCTTGAAAAGTTAAAAAAAAAAAAAAAAATGTCTCAAAATTATCATGTTTACCACTATGGTGGCTGTTATTTGCGGTATTATTACCTACCTTTAAATGCGGAACCTCATGAGACAGCGTATTGCAGTAAAGATAAGATTAAAATTTAACTTAGCTTCTGCAATGATAGCTAAGTTACTAAATACCACAATCGAACATGGTGTGGTTAAGCCCATCCAAATAGACTCAAAATTAAAATAGATTTGCGGTATTATTACCTACCTTTAAATGCGAAACCTCATGAGGTTTTAGGTTTAAATTTAACTTAGCTTCTGCAATGAAAACACTCTCAATGGTGTGTTTTTATGTTATTTTTAGGTTTGAATTTGAAAGAAACAAGAGTTTTTATGTTATTTCGGATATAGTGTTGCCGCATTCTTGTGTTGGTTGGGTAGGTAGACGCAAGTATCTCGTGAAATTGATCTTAGATGTTGTGCAGCTGCGCGCAAGCTGAGTGGTCGTACTCCATATTCCGAACTAACACAAAATTGGACGACTTGTTAAAATGGAAGGCAGGTATAGACAAAGAACATCTTTTTGGAGCTCCATGTTGAAAAGGACAACTGTTTCACAAGCTGTCTATGACCATACGCATTGTAAATTCCAACATCATCAGCAAATATTCTGCCTCTCGAATTGGCCTTTAACGCTCTATCTTGTTCTACATGGTAGGGAACTTGGAATCCATTGACTGTTAGATAACAGAAATTAGTCTAATGAAAAACGTATCCAGGATGAAGAAACATACTGAACTCAAACTCCGTGTATATGTGGCATATTAGTAGTAAGATAATATCGTCAATGGGGATGTGGAAAAATCTAAAGCACGCAGCCAGGATAAGTTAGTAATAAAAACATCTGATAGTGGCTCCGTGACACTTGGACATTTTTAAAATCTAATTTCACAGCTACAACTGGTCAAATTATGCAGAGCAAAAGCTGCAACTAAGGACCCATTACACAAAAATCCGTCGATAATATGCTGAACAAGTAAGTCAAATTTTGAAGGGTAGAGGCACTATTGGCCCAAAACTAACTTAATTACATTCTTAGTCAAATTTGATCTGTGGAGTAGGACAGAGAAGTTGAGAAATATGGCACACACTTGATAAGAATGAGCACGTAAATAAGCGACAATTTTTTCCAATATTATTACATACATCTTGTTGAGCCAGAAATATTCCTTTGTAATAGGATGAGGTAGGAAACATTAGCAGGACTTCTTGGAACCCTAGTGTAAGACCACGGAGCTACGATTTATTTTCTTGTTCCTATTCTATAGCATGAAACTATAGCATGTTATGTGTTATACAAGCAATTTCTTTGTTCTCTTTATGAACATGCAAGTCAGCTTTAGCAGGTGGAAAAGCTATCAGTACCAACTACGTAAAATCTAACTTTTTGACATACCGCCGTATACGTCGCAGAATATTTTAGATTCTGCAACGTGCATGGTCATAAATGTATAGCTTAATGCTTCCCACGAGGGGCTGGTTTTAATTTCAAGTTGCACCTGATAGTACTACAACAAAGTCAAGTCCCTTTAGGCGTTTGGACATAATTTGGTTAAAATAAGACAGAAAAAAAATTTCTATTTGAAGTTGCAGTCGAATTTTTTTTATTTGGTTGACGTATTTCTAATGTTCGAACCAAAATCTGAGCAGGTTTGAATTGAGCTAATTACACATAAATCGACTGCTCAACTAAACCTATAGTATTTAAGTAATTACTACATGTATAATTATATGCATGCCAATTACAGTAAAAGTTATACTTAATTCGTCCGTAGATCTCTATTAATGTGGCATGGTGTACCTACAAAAAATTTGGTAGAATGTGTCGGGCATTGCTGAAAATATATATGTGCCGAAAGAAGTTTAATTATTTTGGTGTGAACATTTTTAATTTATTTCCATGTCCTTCATACTTAACTTATTACATGGTAATTGGTATCATTACAAATTGAACAATAGCTACTTTGGAAGTCTAAATAATTGAGAGACTATATTTGGACTAAACTTTAAAACACAAGTAAAACTTGAGTTTCGGAAGTTGTCACAGCGGTCAAATCTCCCAAGATTTACGTCACCATGAGTTATGCATTTGAATTTTGAAGTCAATAGTTAAGGGTGGTCCCAAATTTCAATAAATTTTGAATTTGGGGTTCTGAGATTTTTACATTTTATTTTCAATCTTCAATAGAAAGGAGATGCATTTAGAGCATCATAATTTATTGAGATAGAATAAATCAAAATTGAAAGGACGGATAAATCCAATCAAAACAGATGAATTAAGTATTAGGAATTCTGAAAGTAGATAAATAAAAAATGCATTAACCCTATAACACACAATGATAATCTTGTAATTCTGTTATTGTATGCCTTGTGGCTTAATTTGGTAAGTCATCATGGTTTCCATGGGAAATAAAAAAATCAAGTTATGGCAATAATCTTGATCTGAATCACTATGATATCTAACTTATGTAGGACAAAAACCAAAATTTCTTTATCTTTCTTAATTATTTTTCTGAAATCGAAATTGCATGTATTTCATTGAGAAATAATACAGCCAACCACCATTAGCATGTAAAATGCACAGTGAAGAGGATATTGCAGGTTACTCCTAGAAAATTTGACATAGGACTGTACATTCTGAACAAATTAATTAAATTAAAAAACTAAATCTTAACACAAAGTAAAGTATTTCATTTCGTATATATCTTTTGCAATTACAGTATACATCTACAACCCAAAGCGTCTACATATAGTAGTCATGTCCTTCCTAATTTTCTTTGAGAATAAAAGAATGGCCCCTAATTAAGTAGAACAACAATAGTGAATTCTTAAACACCTTCGTGCAAAAATATGTGTGAAACATAAACAGAAAAAAGAGGAGAAGAAAAATCTCTAAAATTTTGAGATTGGACATTAACATATGTGCTGTAACGAACTAATGACCAGGTCCTTTCCGACTTGGTCCAGAAACCATTATAAAAGCCTTGTTTTTCACTGAACTTCGTGTTCTGCTGTTCTTCATTGGATGATCTTTGGAAGAAGCATCAATAGCTGGGATACTGGAATCTTTAAAACTGGCGGTTTTCGGTGACTGTCGAAGGACTCGGCAATGGACACCGCTTAATTGTGAAATGATCATCAAGAGGAAAAGAAAAGCCAACGTGAAATATGAAGTTTTTCTAGCTGCCATGTTGCTGTATATATGAATCTTGAAAAGGTGATAGCTTCTTGTGTGGTTTGTGTATAATTGTGTAAGAAATTGATGGAGTAGTTAGAATTTGCAACTGCTGCAGTATTTATAATGAGAAAAGTATATGAGAGGGACGGTGAAGGAGCTTTTGAATAGAATTGGACACTTATTAATTAGCAGCTTAAAAAGAGCAAGTTTGACTTGAGAGGAGGGAAGGGCCTTACTTTTTCTTAGTTTGTACAATTCTTTCGGCTAATTTTACTAGCCAAGGACCAAGTTGGTAAGGTTGGAATTTGAAGGGCGGAGCCCTTTTTAACTTTTGTGGAGAATGTTATATGAGTAGTTGGAATTTAGACTTTACACTTGATGATGATGATGATGTTATCTTATACGTATAAATATTTATGCATTTAATTTAGAGACACAGATTGGTCTCATTTCACACGAGAACAACCTTTTTGGATCAAATTGCGTGTGAGCTTTGTTTTTTCTACGCGGTCTTTGTTATGCTTATTCATTCCTATTGCATGGGGGGTACAATTTCTTATTAGTACGAAAAAGGCAATATTTTTGGGGAGACAGGTAGTTTTGATGGCAGGTGGCATGACAAGAAAACCTGTGAAAAAAGGACAGGCCTATAGGAGAGTAGACGAGTATTCTTGGAAAGCTCCTTTTTGATGTGTCCTCTACACATTACCACCGCGCTGAGTATAGACGGTGCTCACTTGACACTGCTGCTTCCCTAGTTCTTTTACCTAATTACAAGTTTAAAACTAATTAAGAGGTAACGTTTGCTTTTGAATCCTATTAATTGAAAGAAGTCGGTTGGATTGAAACAAGTATAAGCCTTATTAATTAAATTATCGATTTTTTTTTACGTTATATATCAATCTAAAAAAAAATAATTTGATGGTAGTCCAGGTATTTTTTTTTTTTTTTTTGGAGTTTTTTTTAGATAAATTAAGTTAAATGGGTCCAATTATTTTGAGCTTATTTTAAGCCTAAATGACTTTAAGTAGACAATGAGCTTGAAACACTCGAAAAAAAGTTTTACAAGAAAACGAACATTTTAAATTTTCAAGACTTATTTTAAAAAAATCCAAACGACCGATCTAATAAGGCCGGGTTTAACTTCTTTTTTTTTCTTCAATTATAATTAAAGATGTGGCCTAAGTAAATTTTTGATTTAAATTGGACAAATCCATTTATTTTCCATATTGGGGATTGTAGAAGTTATGTTGCTTCCTAATAAATACGACTTGAACAAGTTCAAACAAGTATAAGAGTTTAACTTACCTACGTTGACGTAAAATACTACTTTCATTATTTCTTAACGCAATTTAATTTATTTTAGCAGATAAATTATCGATTTTTTACGTTATATATCAATCTAATTTTTATAGACTGTTATAGGTAAATATATTTTATGTGATATAATTATGTAAATATGACAATTTTACACCTTGAGTGAATATAAAGGACGTATTTAGCATGAAGATGTTTAATTCCTGAAAAATATTTTTTTGGAAAAGAAGTGGTTTTGTTGCTTTTTTTTTTTTTTTTGGAGTTTGGCAAGTAACGAGAAAAATATTTCTCTCAAGCGCACTTATACGTAATCTAAAAAAAAATATTATGAAAATAGAGATGGGATAAGGGGTGGACGACTGAGGGTTGGGTTGGTCAAGTGGACTTGTGGAGGGGATTGGGAGTTTGGGGCGTATATTTCCTACCAATCTGTTTGATTTTTCCTATGCGAGGAGACAATGAGCTTGAAAGATTACTTATGAAAATTATTTTTTCTACTTTCACAAGGAAAGTTATTTTCTTAATTTTCAAAGAATTTGTTTTTTTTAAAAAAAATATATATATATCCAAAACATTTTGACCGATCAAATATGAAATAATTGGGAAGAAAATTTCCAAAAAATATTTCCTTCCATACTAAACACACCCAAAGAGTCAAAGAAAGAAAAATACTTACTAATGTGAATATAACTAGAGAGATAATTTAATGAGATAATGTCTTTTTATAAATGAAGCACAGTTGACCTTTGCTGCTTTTCCTGGAACTACCCAGAAACATCAAATGCCCCATTTATTGCATTATAATTTCAATAAATAATTTATCAGTTTTACCGTATAAGTGGTGTCCGCATTTGGAGCGCTACTATATTTGGATTTTTACGCATACCTAATTAATGCCTAGGAAAAACTAATTAATGATTCTTGATTATAAATAAAGGTTTTTCCATAATCCTAAAGCACAGCTCTAACCCCACAAACCAAGACTTCTAAGGATAAACTTTATGATACGTTATACTCCCTCCTACTCGGATTATTTAGCGTATTACTTAGCCACTTTCTTTTTTACACGTCCTTTAAGAACTCATAAATAAAAGTGTCTTTTTACTACATTATTCTTATCTCTCTCCAATTAATTGCACTCTAATCAATATTGGTTACTTTAAAAAATAATTAATGTTAAGGGCAAAGTAGGAAAAATTTAACTAATTCTATCTGATATTGTAAATGGACTAGTATTTTGGGACTGATATTTATAGTAATGTGGCAACTAATATGGGACGGAGGGAGTATCTAGAGAGTATGTAGAACGTTATCGAATTGTATGCACGTACACTACTGAAAAGTCACTATTTTCCCACTGAAAAATCTTTAGGGGCTATTTCTCACTAAATGTCGGTGGGAAAAACATAAATAGTAGAGTTTTCACATGAAAAATTTATGAAGTTTCCCAGCGTCTCAATGGGAACCTGTTTCCCGCCATGCATTTTCCCAGTGAGATTATTCAGTGGGAATGAAGTGGGATAATCATGTTTTATAGCACAAATTTCTCACTAAATGTCAGTAGGAAAAACCGATGTTTCTAGTAGTGTGTGGTAAATTGGCAATTAATCTACTCTAAAATTAGCATCATCTGTAATCTTTCTTGATTTTGGTAAAATCAAACATTTACTAGTAACTCTAACCTAACATGTTTCGTTGTCTTCCTCTGAGACTGAGAATATTGGTAGGTGCATTTTCATCTCGTGATGAAATACAGACTCGACTATGACGTCACTGTGTTTGTGGCATTCAACATTGCAAAACATCTATTAGCAATAAGTTCTTATGAAAACTTAATTGCGGTGATGATTTCCCCAAAATAAGCATTTAAAATTATTTCCCGAATTCGAAAAGATAATAATAATTGCAAAAGTAAGTTAACTCTAAAATGCTTCCCTTGAAGAAAGGGGATGTATACTGATTTATTCAAGTCAATGACGTTAACATACGAAAAATTAAATTGCTGACAAAACTGGTATAATAAGAGGAAGCTCAACTTCTACCAATTATTTAGAGTCAAAAAGTTAAGCAAAATATGTAGAAAAAATAACGATGGCGGCTTCGAAATAACTTGTCATGAGTAGCTGTTTGCTATATTCGTCTCAGCATCACATTACCTATATGTTGCGTGACTACTTAGAGTTTTCCAATTAACTTGTTCACATATAATATAAGGAATACAAGAGAGAAATATATGACCTAATTGTTTTAAGTTTGAATTTTCTTGGGTCGAAATGTAAAATTTCAACGCATTTTTCTGCCATTGCCTCTTCTTTGAACTGCCTAGGTAGAATTCTTACAGAACGTGCCAACATTGGTCAAATGATGAGCTCGAGTTGAAAAAGAAAATCGAAAAAAAAATGTTGAAAAAGAAAATATTAGCAATAAGCTGGCTGAGTTAATCTATGTCCACTCTGTGGACGATTATGGTAGCTTTGACTTTGACATTCAAACACTTGAAAATTGTTAAACGAGTAGTGGATCGTAGTAATACAGCTTTGCAAATTGAAATTACACTTAAAAGTTTTACTATTTATTATTGAAGATGTAAATAATAGTTACACAGTACTGAAAATATAGTTACAAGTAATATTATATAATTAGCATTTATTAGCAACCTGAAATAAATGGTATAGATAACCTACGTACTATAATAGGTTAAGTTACATCATTAATGTAAACATTCTTTGCACGGGATAATTAGGATTTGGAAAAAGGAATTTGCATATCTGCTATACTAATAGTATACAGAAATCTTACACATCCATTTGTAAAGAGCCAATTACAAATTTCTATAAGAAGTATACGTTGGTAACTTATAGAAATGATGATTAGTAGCTTATTATAGTCGAAAATATTTTTTTGATAATGGGGGAGAAAGAATTGGAAAGAAGAAAACACCAGAAAAATACTCCATCGCTGTAAAGAGTTGGTGTAAGTTGCTCCAATATTTTATTTGGATGCTCAACCTCCTTTACCAAAGTCAACAAATTAATTCTCCATTAATGTTAGAATAATGAGCTCTATTTTAAGAGAACTGTCAATTTTGAATATAACTACAGAATTGCTAAATGTTTAGTTGAATTAATCAATTAGTTGCTTAAAGAGGACCTTCAAATTTTAGGGAAACTAAAGTTGCGCTGATCATCACATTTTAGATCAATTAATCCCTATCAGACCAATTAATATTGGTTAGCAATGGTAAACGAAACTGACTCCCATAATATCCTAATTCATAATTTTGACAGTAGAGAGACAAAACATAGGGTTTTCCCAAATTTTGTGAGTTCACAAATACCCTTGGTTGTCTTTATATTTTCTTAATGGTTTACGCAAACGTCCCCTTTTCAAGTCACCATTTATATTGTGTCCCTATTTTTAAAAGTCGATAAATATAGCCCTTAGGAAATTATCCTTCACGACAACGTTAAACTTGATCGAGTCTAATGTTTGCTCATATATTGCTCATCCTTACCGACTAAACATTAGTCTATTTTCTAACGTTTGCAATAACATAAACTTTTAGACTGTTGGTCTCATAACATTTTCAGTTTGATCAAAATGAATCTTAAGACCGTGGTCTAAAAGGGACGAAAATTGTAGAGAAATTAAAAAAAAAATCATTTACTAAACAAATATCCCAAAGAGAGATAATCGAAGAAAAATTCTGCTTAAAATATGATCAAATTGGTGTTAAAATTTTCCATCCAACTATTCAATTAGTACTCATGTTATAACATGTAGGTACCCCAACTCGTGAACCCTCACTTCCCAAGATTGCGATCCTTAGTTTTTCCTCCTTGCAATGCATGAGGGTGACTTATCCTACTGTTTTTCTTAAAATAATATATCATATAGTGATATAGTGGCTATACTTTCAAGTGCATTATATATTATGCATCACATGTACCTCAACAAATTCCTCCACAGCTAGCCAACTGGGATTTTTGTAAAATATTTCTATATTCCCTCACTATTTGGTGAGCTTCGAAGTATTATTTTTCTTTAATATAGAGTACCACCAAAGAAATCATTCTATTGAATCTGCCATAGTATTATACAAGTAATATATGATCAACCATTCATTCCCATCATCACGGAACGAGAATGTTAATATTCGTTCTTTAAACATTGGATTTTCTACTTCGTCATTTCCAATCTGGCCCCGCTAAAACCATGTTAATTTCTCATAGAATGACGATCATCCTAGATATATCATATATATGTATAAGAATTTGAGCATTTAAGTTTAACGTCGAGTAGGTAAAATCTTGATAAAATCTTTTTTGTCTTAATAATACAACCAACGAGAGACAATATTAAGGCATTTGGACGATATTTAGTTGAAGTTAAAAAAAAAAACAAAAATTGAATTTGAAGCTGTATAAAAGAGTAGATGGGATCGGACTTAATTTTTAGTTGGTAAAAAGTTTGAAGATGTTGCGAGCTGAAACTGTTCATTCATTTAATTTGAACAAATTATTATTTCATTTGAAGTACTCTTGAAGCAAAGTTTTCAATATTTCACAAGTATTTCGATACTAATATTCAATACTATAGAAATATTATTTATGGCCAAACGGCTCACACTGAAAGATTTACTTTGTTTATGTTGTCCTAATGAATAATACCATAATTTCATTAGGAATTTTGTTTTTGGAAATTCTTGTGGTCACCGACCAGACTCCGGTTTGTGCGCTCCGTATCCAGCTGGGCCAAGTTGGCGCAATAAGTGCTTAATTGTCATTGTAGTATTACTACTTCCAAATATATAGGACACATGACTAGATCTCTGATAATAATTATTTGCTGGTATAACTACTGCTAATTTGCTAATTTGCTAATTAACTAACCAAAATTCTATTATCTAACATAGAGGTAAAGACCATAATCTTTTTTGGAAAATATAATATAAAGTCCATTACAATCTAAAACTCATTAATGAATTAGTTTTTTTTAATAATCATGTATTACTAGAATATACTGGTCCAATTAACTATAATTCAGATTTCCGCCGCATAGGGCCTATTAAAGGGAAACGTTCCTTACTAGAAATTTTTTTAATCCGGAAGGCTCGGGTTTGAGGCATTTTTAGCGTGAGAGGGATTTTCCATCAATTCAGCGTACGTCTTGGCAGTTAAAGTGTTAGGTGAATGAGACCATTTTTCCCCATTTGTACATGTGAAATATTTTGGTTTAGTCTTTTCTAACTTTTATTGAGTAGTATTAATGAGAAGTACGTATATCATCAATAATTCAATATCCTAACATGCAGACTCTCGTTTAATTGAAGCTTAAGAAAATATTGAATGTGCTACAATTTTTTATGCCAAAGTATGTGCAATCTAAATTAAAATAGGAAAGATAATAGATAATTATAAAAGAATAATAATATACTTCATTCTTCGTTTTGTTTGGGACAATACCGACAAATCTTCATGGAAGTCAAAGTGCCCGATCACCCGACCTAGTTGGTGAATATGGTATTCGCCCTATAAAAACTCGACTTCTCTTGGTATAACCATATTACAATCAGTTTCAACTTTCAAGAAGAACAACAAAGCAAAAGACAGAAAACACTCGAGAGTAAATCATGAAGCAAAAAATTATAATCCTAGTATTTCTTGCCCTAATTGTATCCTCCCTCCAATTAGTCCAAGTCCAAGGTTCGAGGAAACTTAAAGAACACCATCATCATCGTCTTTTTTCGCCACCAAAAACGAATGTCGATCAAGAACAACAAAGCTTCAATGCCAGCAACTCAAAATGGTTTACTGAGAATAAGAATAACTCTTTATCCTCGCCGTCACTAGATACAGCAATGAAACATCAAGCATATTCTGGCCCTAGTCAGAGAGGAAGTGGCCATTAGATAATTTTAATTCCTTTGATTTACTGTATTTTTTAAGTCTTAAAATATGTATTCTTCGAGTTATTTTGTTCTCTTCACTTCCTATTCATGTCCTACATACTTTTGAAATGAAACTCCGATTTTTCGTGGTTGCTGCACAAGATTGCAAAGCCATTTTACACTACATCTTCTTGTTGATTGAGTAATTTGATTTTCAAATTGATGATTCTTTTTGCAAAGCAATTATATTCATTAGTCTTTTACGTGTGTCACATTTTTCTTGTAAGAGAACGTGGCCTGGTAAACAAGAGAATGTTGTTTTTGGTGTCCGCATGAGACTGACCAAATGTCACAATTTGAATTACGTCATACAATATAGAATTTTACCGTCCAACTGTCTTGTTACTCCCTGTTAATTTCGTGAAAAATATTGTTTGTTTTTTTTTGTTTTGTGCAAATGATCTATCTCTAGAAATACAAATTTGCTCAAAGCATCAAATTTCTTTAAAATAAAAGTAATTAAAGAGTTTCACCACTTTTCAGTCTAAGGAATTTGTGCAAGGACAAGTTACCCATTTGGTCGATCGGCCAAATATTAATTACTTATGCTCACCAAATATACATAAATTATACACTAATATATATAATTTTATATATTAATACCTACATTATACATTTATTGGCTTATTACTTTGGGTGACTGCCATATAGTACTGCCCGTATATGGACTTGGTATTATTGGGTGGCATATAGCCGCATTAGGTGTATTAATCTTAGCCCCTAAAGGCCTAAACGTTCAGACTTGATGCACATGGGTTATTCCCACAAATTCCTCTATTTCGGGGTGGTTTTAATGTTTACCCCTCAACTATGTGGTATTTAATTTTTGTCCTTCAATATTTTTGGCGCGGCATAATTTAGACTTCACAAGGCATTGTTTACAACTATCTTCGGCCTCTCCATCATAACATACGCACAAATTATTCCAGACAAGGCAAAACTTTCAACACTCAACATAATCTGAAAAACGTCATAATTTAAGATTTCGCTCGAAATAATTTACGTTTAATTTCAGCATATGTATCATAACATCCACACAGATTATACCGAACAAGGCAAAACTTTCAAAACTCAACATAATCTGAAAAATACCTCAAAACTTATGTCGCATAACTTAATTCTTACATAATTTATGCCGGCAAAAATTCAATTTCAGAATATAAAAAATACTCCAGAAATTATATCTTGCGAAACAGGTCTAAATATTTTCATTAAATAAGAAACAAAGGCAAAAATAAAAAACCACAAATATAAGGGACAAAAATTAAAGACCACTGCATTTTGAAGGACAATCTGCGCAAAACAAAATGGAAAAATTACTTGGTGTAGCTTCTTCTAAGAGTTAATTATTGATAGTAACTACTTTTTGATTTATTTATATTTAGTAGCTAAATTAATTTTCCAAATTACCATTGGTAGCTATACCAAAATACATATACCTCTCTCTATTCTCGCTCACTACACATTTCTGATTTTTCATCTTCTCCAAATCCTAAAAAACTATCTCTCTCCTTCCTATTCACTAACACAACCGCCGCCGCCTACCGGAGCTCCGGCAACGAACCAGGACAAAAACACCTCTCTCCTCTCCCTCTCCTTCACACGAGTCCGGAGCTCTCCTCTGACGAGCTAAATTCCGACTAACTATCCCCGATCTCAACAAGCCAATCACCAAAGTCTTTGTTGATTTTCCGTTCAATATGTGAACGAATCCCAGGGATCTGCTTCTCAAGCATTCATTGAAGAGTAAAAACAGTATTTTGTTCATAAAATCTCTCTCAATTGAGTTAACACACTTCAACGCCATGTAGAAATTGTTCTCAGAAAGATGACGATTAGCTCGAGAACAAAGATCAACTAACCGAACGCAATACAAAGAGATTGGATAGCAAGAGTTATGTTTTTACACTTATTTAGAGCTTCAACGAAGGAATCGAGATTTGTTAGTAAAGGTAGAGCTACAGATTGAAGTTGAGTGTTGGAATTCGATAGAGATGATTCGAGAGAATCAACGTCGGAGAGAAGAGATCAGAGATAATCAATGGTAGCGTAGATCTGCAACGCAATCGGATTCGCGGCGGCAGAAATTCCCGTTCTCCACTGGCCAAATCCGAAATCAAATCGGAAAAAATGGATTATCCTCCGGTGGCGATTCCTCTGCCCACGGCATCAACTAGAATCCGTCACCGCCGTACTTAGCAGACCTTAGACAATGATCTTTGCATACAATTTTTTCGAGTAAATATAGTGTATTCTTAAATGAATTTGAGTGTATTTTTCCTTTCTTTGAGTATAACTACTGTGTATTTGACCGAAGATTTGTTTGAGTCAATGGCTTCTTCTCCTTCTTGTATATCAGATCTGAGTGTATTCGTTATTTTTTTAATGTATTTTTTTGTATTTGACCAGAATTGGTGGCTTCTTCTCCTTTTTGTATCTCAGAATCTGAGTATATTTTTGCCATTTTTTTAGTCTAAATATAAGTTTAATGTATTTGAATGATTGTATTTTTGGAAAAACTGGGTGTATTTGACTGTATGTGAATAATCTATACATAGCTAAATACAACCAAAACAAAATGATACATCAATATATAAATACAATAAAATACACAGCTCCGTCGTGTATTTAAATGCACTAGAATACAATTATTTTGAATACACATGTATTCAGAGAAATTATATTGATTAATAACTTGTATTTTTGAGAAAACTAGGTGTGTTTGACTAGAAACAGCCCAATACAATTAAAATAAAAGAATACATCAATATATAAATACAATAAAATACATAGCCCCGTTGTGTATTTAAATGCACTTAAATACATTATTTTGAATACACATGTATTCAAATACAACCAAATACATGTGAAATCAGATAAGATTGGATACAACTGAACTGTTATTCAAATACACTGAAATACATCAAATACAACGAAAATGCTTAAATGTAACTATGAATTGTAAATAGCAAAATAATAGCTACTGATTGAAAACAAGTATTAAAAAATAGTTATTTATGTAAGTTGCCCTAGATGAATCATCATTGGACCCCTTTCTCGTTTTGTCTCATTGAGCTGAATGTGAATTAATGGAGCAATCCAGAGTTTATAACTTAGTCCATTTCAAGCCCATAATGGCTGGCCCAAGAAATGTGTATCCTTTCTGTGTCACAATTTGCATATATAAGTTAACATAAAATGATTCGCTAATGGACAAACAGCAAGTATTAAGGTGTCATTTTCTGAAGTGATTTCCTAAGATATTGTTCTTCCTCGTTTAAGCAACCCCATTATCCCGTATTCATCTCACCTAACCTTCACCTAATTGGTTCAAATCGATTTGATTTCCTTATATAACCTTTTTAAACAGTAATATTATCATGTTTTTTTTAAAAAAAATATAAACAATATTTTAATAATAATCATGAGACGACATTCTTTTGGCATTAATTCATTGTGAAGCGCAACTGCTTGGTTTAAGTAAAAAAGATGAGAAGGGAAACCTAAAATAGGAAGGGTATGACTTTTTTTTTTTTTTTAATGATTAATATCTACAATAATGTAAAATTTTATATAAATATTATGTCATTTTTTAAAACTATAAACTTTTTACATTATACTTCTTTTGGCCCCAAATGTTAATTCTTTTTGGCAAATCAAATTTGTTTCAAAACTTGATAAATAGATAAAGGTAAATGTATTATTATAATAGTATTAATTAAACGAGACACTTAGAGAAAGATAAATGTAACTAAATATTTATGAATATAATCATTTTAAAAGGTATAAGAAACATTTAAAAGTAAATTATATAAACCATGTAGAGCAACGGTATTCATAAATTGCTGAAATATAGCTCTTAAATTGAGTTTGGCCGAAATTAATTTAAACTTAAAAAAAAAACATTTTTTTTCTTTTGAACAGAGACACAACATAGAACAAATTTAGTAGGCGTCTGGCCATGAAAACCAATTCTTTTTCATTTTATTCGGATTTTAAAGTTGGAGTTGTGCTTGGTTATAGTTTTTTTTTTTAAAAAAAAAAATATTTGGTTGTTTGGATATACTGAAAGTGAAAAAATAAAAATAAGATTTTAAGTGTTTTTCAAATTCTAAATACAATTTTAATTTTCATGGCCAAATGATTTTCAAATTATTCATGGACATATGTTAATTTTCAAATAAAATGAAAAGAAAATTTTGGAAAAAGGTGAATACTTCGAGTCAATTCCTCAAATGGTCATTGAACTTGTAGAAAAGCCCTACTAAAATAACTTTTGAATTTTTTTAGACAATAAGGTCATCAAATTATGCCCATATTTCCAAAAAAGTAAAACATTCCATTTTTTGACATAAGACCCCTTGACTTATTTTTAAATTATATAACCCATTTGAATAGTTTTATTTTATTTTCAAAATGTGAAAAATAATTCAAACAAATTTTTTAGAATATTGCAAAATTGTATCTAAAGTAGAAAATAAAAGGACATAGTTGAATGATAGTATAATTAAGCACGACGCTTAATTATAGATTTTTTAACTGATTATAAATAATTTTTCTTGATATATAAAATTTTCGATTATCAAAAAAAATATTTACTATTTTTATTTTCTTGGAGATGAACTTGTAATATTTTGATTTTATTTAACTACTACAAATAAGTGGATTACAATTAATATAAATATTTTATATTTTTAAAAAGCATATATACAACTAATTGTAAAAATGTTTTCATTTTTACGAAGTAGTTATCCAACACAATTTTTTTTTTTGAGAAAATTTATCCAACTATTATACATGCATATAACGTCTCATGGGTTTCAATTATGTCCAAACACTTACATTCAGTAAAATGTTTAACCTCCTGCTTTGAGCAATAGAAAAATATTAAAATAGTTCAAAAGAAGTTGATATAACAAAGAAAATCTTATAGCATATTTAAAATTTGAATTGTTATATTGTTTTATTCTTATAACTTGAAATAATACTTTGTTTTTTATTATTCATGAAAATATTATTTGAACAAGAATTTTGGAGTACCGAAAAATTGTGCCTAAATATAAATTTTGTAATTTAAAAATGAGTTAAGGGGATTATGTCAAGAAATAGATTGTTTTACTTTATTAGAAATAAGGATATAATTTGATGACTTTATAGTACAAAAAATATTAACAGTTATTTTAGTAGAGTTTTTTTACAAGTTCAGTGATCATTCGACGAATTGACTCTGAATAATTCTGGTGGCAAACGAGTAATTAATGCCAAGCACTCTACGAAATGGGAAAAGCCGAAGGAATGGACCAAAAACACTGCTATTGAATCTGACAAAGAGCTTTATTATAAAACGACAAGGACAAGCTTAGGACACAGTAACCAATCACATGGACAAACTTGTCATTTTCTTGACCCCCACCCAAACGCCCAATTCATTACTTTTTCCTTGTCGTCTTCGAAAAATCATTTCCCCTTTAATCCCACCATTAAACACACCCCCCCTATGCCGCCCTCAAAACCCCACTACCCTACATCTCTAATCGGAAAGGTTAAATATACCCCTGTACTATCGAAAATAATTTTAATATGCCCCTTCTTATACTTTCAGTTTAATTATATTCCTCCCGTTATATTTACGGTCCAAAAATACTCTTTTTATTATATTTTGGCACAAATTTTCCCCTAATTTTGATGGAGGAATACACACCAACCTCAGAATTAAATAGCTAACCCCCAATTTTAAATAACTGATTATCTTCAAAATCCACCCGTTTAATCCATCACCGACTCATTCCCTTCAATTTGAGTTCTTTTCTTTGGGGTTATGATATTTGATTCTGAGTTTTTCACGTGTACCTCAATCAAAATTAAGATAAAGTTGTGAAAAAAATATAATAAGAGGGGTATATTGAACTATTTTTGATAGTATAGGGTATATTTGGCCATTTACCTTTAATCCAACATTAACACCCCGCTACCCCGTCAAACCCCACTACCCTAGCATTCCACTTCCCTAGCCGAGGGAATAAAAAGACCTTCATATATCCTTCGATTTTCATACTCAGATCTACAAAATGAAACGGCAATTTAACGGCGGAGATACCGATTCCGTCAATTTGAACGGCGGTGATGAATTCAAGAAGATGAAGAAGAAGCAGGTTCTAGAGTTGCCGATGAAGCGCCAATTTGACGGTGACGAAACTAACGGTGACTTTAATAACAACAAGAAGATGAAGCAAGTTATAGAAGAGCCGTCATCGGAAGTGTTGTTAGATGAGAATCTACTCTACGAAGTTCTCAAACACGTCGACGGGCGCACGTTAGCAACAGCAGCGTGCGTTAGCAAGCAATGGAACCAAACGGCGTCAGATGAACGTCTTTGGGAACTGATCTGCACAAAAGACAGCCGTAACCAACAACAAACGCTACGCGCCGTCGTACTCGCCCTAGGCGGTTTCCGGCGACTATACTCTCTCTATCTCTGGCCACTCTCCAAGCCGTCACCGTCACCGTCACCGTCACCGTCGTCTTCGGCCTGGCCTTGCCTTCCTCAGCCGCCGGCGCCGTCTACTCCGCCGTTAAAATACGGCGGTACGAACACGAGATGGGGAAAAGATGAAGTCAATCTATCGTTATCGTTGCTATCGATTCGGTATTATGAGAAGATGAATTTCAAAGCTAATAAATCAACTTAAGTTGATATATGAGTATTCAATTTCGTAATTTTAACATTTTTATTATCCTGAATTTTTAGCTTATGGTTTGTGTTTTTACTGTATTGAATCATTTTTATGATTAGATCTGTTGGATCTATGTTGTATCATATGTATGCTTTTGATTTTCCAAAGCTGTTCATGTAAAATTGAGGCCTCACTAATACGTACTAATTGCTATGTGATTAGCATTAATCTTAATTGTGAAGTGTTTACTTCTTAAAAAAAATGGTTTTAGGATAATCAGTTAAATTTGTTGAAAATGGTTTTAGGATAATCAATTAAATTTGTTGAAAATGGTTTTAGGATATATTCAATTTCGAAATTTAACATTTTTCAGCTTAAGATTTGTTTTTAATGTATTGAATCATTTATGCTTTAGATCTGTTAGATCTATAATATCTTATGTAACATACGTATGCTTTTGATTTTCGAAGCAGTTGATGTAAAATTGAGGCCAGGTTAATATTAATTGCTATGTGATTAATTAGCATAATCTTAATTGGGAAGTTGGTTGTTTGGATGTGTGAGGAAGAAGGAAAAGGAGTGATTCGTAGTATGAAATATTTTGGGCAGAAACAAACAGATAAGAACAAAGAGGTGGCCACGCTTTCTGGCACTAATAATGGCTTTAGGGAAAAAGATAGGAAAATGACGAGAAAATTCGGCGTCACGTTCGAGATGATCTGTTGGCTGTTGGCTCTTGGGATGTATTAATGGCGTGTTATTAAATTCATTTGGATTTAGCCGAGACTGGAATATAGGTGTATCCTTTGGCACTTTGCCATTTGTTTGGTTGTGTTAAGAAAAATCAGAATATTTCACCTTGTTATCCTATTTGAAAGTCGGTGCTTAAAGTTTGTCCCTTTTGTAAAATTTTACAAATATTGTTCTTTTTATAAATATTGATTCAGCTGTAGATTGCTGTATTTTTTTTTTCCTTCTACAACAACTTGATGTACAAATTTGGATAGCTCACCACGCCAGGAAAATGGAGTAATTCTCCATCCAATCCATATTATCCATCTGAAGTAAATCCAATGAAAAAAACCTCTCTCCTAGCCTCCCCCTTTAAAGAGTGTGAGTGTGGTGGAATCCCTCCAAATTAGTGGAGAATCATGGTAACATCAAAGATAAGACATTCGTTGAATAATTAATGAAAAAAAGTAAGTACAAAATTGAATAACACTGTCAAGATTTGTACATCTATAAAATTTGTGAACAGTTTAATAAAGTTTAATAAAATAAGTAAAATGAAGACAAGTCTTTTTAGTCTGGTAAGATTTGGGAACAATGAACAACATATGCAAATTTTGTTCATTCGGCAGAACTTTTGATACAAAGTGATGCTCTGCCAAGTACTTATAAGTTATGAACAAGAAAAAATTTGGCTGTCCGCCACAATTTGTGAAATATTTAACAGGATGAGTAGAACGAAAATTAATGTAATTACCGTTATGCTTCACTAGCAAAACTTGTGAAAGCGTGTTTTTTTTTTCCGGGTGTGTATAATGCTAAGGTTATGTTTGCATAAATTTGTTAAATGAAAATAAAATTTAAATAATGGTCTCTCTTCTCCACAAAAGTAGGGGCTCCATTTGTGAGATCACACCGGCTATATTGTTGTTTAGTCTCAAATGATCTTATTTGTGCAAATCACCCGAGAAAATCAGTCAAAAAATTGGTTATGGGTTTTGCTGGAAAACTGGGACGAATGGTTTTTGGGCTTTTGATTAGGATCCACTTCATAAAATTAAGGAAGTGTATATTAGAACATGGCGATAGCTCCCGTAAAATCTCCAAGTGTATCCGTTTGGTCATAAATATTACCAGTATCTACGTATTTGAACTTCAACTAAAATATTGAAATACTGACTAACATGTACTGTTAAGTACAGAAGTTCAGTAAAATATTGAAGTACTGACTAACATGTACTCTTAAACTACAGAAGTTCACTATACTAAGTTTCAAACGCCTATGTTTCTTAAAAAAAAAAAAAAAAAAAAATATCAACCAAATATTCTAGACACAGACTAAAGTATTTCAAAAGAAATAACTGGCTTTTACTCACATATTTCCAAATGAAGTTTGTGTTCAAATACAACTCCTAACTCACAAGAATTTCTTTTTGACTTCAATTACAAATACCCCTGTGTTTTTGGTATGTTGGAGTGTCACAAGCCTTAGTTAAAATGTCCAAGTGAAATTTCTGAACAAGTTCAGGGACCTTATTAAGCCAAAAAAAAAAAAAAAACTTGCCCTCGTGCTCAAAACATGTTTGAAAATAAGGAGTGAAATTTATACATCAAGACAATCCTAGAATTCACTAGACTTTTCAGAGGTCGGAAAATCAAACTTGGTTTTCCATCACATGTATAAATTGAACAATTGCACTTCACTTTTTGACTCGATTCGAATCCAATTTTGAATCGAAGACAGCTGAAGACTGTAACCAAATTGGTTGTGGACTTTTCTAAATCTGCTATAACTGCCTTGATGCACATGAACTGACTCAATAATACTTTAAAGTATCTGCCTATACCTGCCTTGATCACTGGGTACATAATTAGACCGAATGAATTAACTTTGTTAAATTAGAAGCCGACTGGGTGATTTTTATTTTGGTTGGCCACCCACCTTTTTCCCTTTTTTCCTCGTTCTTTTTTGTGTGCTCCCGAAGAAAAATCATCCATTGAAGGAAAAATTATGGGCGTTAAATGGTTGTATGGGGTTAAATTTAAATGGTCAAAATGGATTGAGTTAACAAATAGACGGGTAATTAATCCACCAAATGCTATTAGGTCTTAAATGGATTGGGACAAAACGGGCTAAACAACCAGTCATAATTCAACTCATCCAACTCTTATCAAGTTTTAATTTCATTGTTTCTTTTCTTATAATTTTTTAAATTACAAATTAAAGTAAAATTTATTTCCCTTTATGATGGTTATATCTAAGATATAAAAGAAAAAAATATAAATAATGGACAAGGTTTCTCATGGTCAATTTGGACGACACATTTAGTCAAATCAACCCAAATTATAAATGGAATAAGGTGGGACCATCAAAATAGACTGAGCTAATACATGGACGGGTCAAAACTGATCACTGAGCTAACAAATGAACGAGTTAATAGACGAGTCATGTTTTTATCATTTCATCGACTAATTTTACCACCTCTAAGAAAAAGAAGAAAAAGAAAAAAAAGATACCATTAAGGAACCTGTAGCTATTCATAGTACCTATTTATGTCCAATTTCTTAAGGAGGATCTAGTGGGCAGGTCAATTAGAGTTAACAAAATAAAATACCCAATTCCTATGCCCCAAAATGAAAGACCATATTGCATATTTGCATGCATGTTAGTGGTTGACGTAACCTATTACGCAGGCAAAAGATGTCAGAGAGAAAAAATGTCCACTGATTTTTTCCCCCCTAAATACGACTTCAACGTTAATT
Organism: Lycium ferocissimum; assembly: GCF_029784015.1. Taxonomy (NCBI): domain Eukaryota; kingdom Viridiplantae; phylum Streptophyta; class Magnoliopsida; order Solanales; family Solanaceae; genus Lycium; species Lycium ferocissimum. Next base: position 32,194,522 of record NC_081351.1, on the reverse strand, counting down.
AACAATTCATGACTAACGAGAACCAAAATTGGACCAAAGAGTGCGATAGTCCAATGGTTAAACTTCCAGGAAGTTACTTCTTCATTTATTCCATTCAAAAGAATTTGTTGATCAAATGCCTCTTATTTTCATGAACGTACCACTATAAATAAGAGCAAGGATACACCATACTTTCACACAGAACTACACAAATATAAGGAGTACGTACAAGCAAATCAGATAATTATCTCCAAATTCGAGCAAGCTTTTAATTGTTATTGCAACGTACCATCAAAAATGGCAAGAGGTCTCAAATATTTTGCAGTGTTGGTCGCAATTAATCTCTTATTCAGCTCTTCACTTTTCATTAACAGTGAGGCTCGTCCTCTCAATGCTGTTGTTGCTGCCAACGATAAATCCATGAGCAATTCGATAGAGAAAATTATTGATGAATTATATGTTAAGGCAATAAAGACAGGAGGGCCAAGTTCAAGAGGCGAAGGACATGCTTCAACTCTGGGAGGAGTCAAGAATTCTGGACCTAGCCCTGGCGCGAACCATTAGTTTGCTGATTATTGATTTAAATTTTAATTCATTACTTGTAATAATTTTTTATTTCTTTCATTCTTCTTTTCGTTTAGAATAAGTCGTAATAATGCGTTACGAGAGTTTGTAAAATTCTTTTGTTTAATTGATTTTTGATTTTCATGAATAAGGCAGCCTTAGATAATACCAGGTGAAATACAATTGGTCTTGTATTACTTTTTTAGTAAAGCAGAACTTAGTCAAAATAATAATATATATCCTCTTCAAAGGATTTATATGTTACAAGGTTACTAATTATTTTCCCCTATAATAATTCCCACGATATACCAGTTCTATTGATAATTCGAAACTCTACATCATTGTAAAAGTGGATGTTGACATATAATATAATTAAGCAAATAAATATTTTTTTTATTAACAACTTAAGCTTTTAGATGAAATGGTGATACATTTATGCGGTGAAAACATTTACACGGAGTCACAAAAAAAAAAAAAAAAAAGAGTTTTCAAACTAAGAGAAGATTAAGTGGATAATATCCCCCAAGTGACGGAAGCAAGGTAGACGGATAGAGATAAATATCCACTGGCTAATTTTTCCTCAGAGAATTGGGGTCAATACACAGTCAGCAATATTCAATCTTAATCCCTTCCGTTTATCTGTTCAAATGTTCATGTAAAAAGAACAAAATGTACTTAAACTAATCACAAGTAATAGAGCATGGTTCAATGGGTACTTTAACTAAATTCAGCATTTTGGATACAGAAGGGATATATAAGTAAAAAGTTTTTTAATTAGATTTAACAAATTTTAATTTTCAAAGTCAAACGAACAAGGAATTTAATGATAAAAACCTTAAAAGTGAACCCATGCGTCACATTTAAATTAATCCTGGATCAGCCTTTACCAGTTATTAAAGCAATCATGTGCAAGAGTATATATATTTTCTGAGTGTCCCACATCTATTGAGGGAGGAGTGATCGATGTGTAGTTTATCTCTTTATATAATTTTGGACGATGGCTCAAGGTTCATTTCTTCACAAGACTTAAGCAATTGAATTTGACTATCCCAAAATTCACTGGAATTCTAATAAGTTAGGGAAATCGAAATTGGCTATTGAAATGACTTTTAAGCAGCGACCGATGGAATAATATATTCATTACGTGATTAAAATTGAATAATTGCACTTCACTTTTTGACTTAAGCACATTTAGCAAGATTCTGCATCGAATGACTGCCTTGCCAAACAAGGACAATTCGAAGGAAATATTCTTCTTAAATATTTTGACGAATACTATTCAAAACAATTTCCAGTCGAAGGGACAATAAGAAAGAACGAGATTTCATTAAGGAAACGTTTCACCAATTTATCCAATTTTTTAGAGTCTCGGAGGAATCAGTGGGCAGGTCAATAAGAGCTAACAGTATAACATATTATACACCTATTTTATTAGATAGAGTTGAATAACTATAAGAGAACCAACATAAATAAATAAATAAATTAATTAATGGACGTTGTCACTAGTCCACTTTGCCTTTTTAGGGGTACCACCAAACCATACTGCTTAATGGCATGCATGTAATGTAAGAGCATGATAAGGCTTTACGTAGGTTATTACGCCCACAAAATGGGCCGCAAGGGTGAACAAAGGAATTAAAGTTTAAAGAAAACTAATGACCTTTTACATTATTAATGGATTTGGCTCCTCTCGATTACACTTTCTCTCCATTTGCAAGTGCATATTTAGATGATAGACACTTTTCTATTTTAGATTTTACAGGCTTTGATTAAATTAACTTAAGCAGCCATCTTAACCATAGTTAATAAGATACATTTTAGGAATGCACTAGAGCATTAATCAACTAGCCAGTTACTTTTTAAAAAGTAAATGTTTCTCGTTTTATTTCTCTTACTACTTATATTTTTTAAGACCACTGTCTAAAGATCATTTTTAGCAAACTGAAAATTATGAGAAAACGTTAGATTATAGTCTAAATTTTTTTAAAATCTTCCTTAATTAACAACTCATGACCAATTTTAGATTAGAAAGTGTAGACTACTCAGACGATGACGTTTTACTTCTTTAGCTGATATTAATAAAATAGCCCTAGGTGGTACAAAGCCTAGTGGCCTTTAATTTTTTTTTTTTTTTTAAATCTTGACAACCCCCGTGACTGCTGGAGTAATAAGAACCAAATTGGAACTGGGAATGCGCAAAATTCCAACAGTCAGCTTCTCAGAAATTGCTTCAAGCTCTATTTCATTCAAAAAAATCCAGACACGTGACGCCTTCTTCCTAGAATCCTCTACAATAAATATAGGGTACGATTGCACCACATTTTCATGCAGCACCCCAGAAATACATCACAGTGTAACCATTTAAAGCATTCACATTTAACACTTTTACTATAACTTCTATTCTTGATCAGAAAAAATGGCCAGAGGTCTCAAACTTTACGCAATTTTCATCGCCATAAATTTCTTTTTCAGCTCTTTATTTTTCTTTAATAGCGAAGCTCGTCCTATTAATGCTGCTAAGCATCAAGTCATGGAAAATGCCATCGACAAATTTCTGGAGGGATTATATGTTGAAGCAATAAAAACAGGAGGGCCAAGTTCGAGGGGTGAGGGACACAGATCAATAGACGCTTTAACTCTTGGAGGAATCAAGAATTCCGGGCCTAGCCCTGGCATGAACCATTAGTAGAAATAGCTACTGGCCATTTTTCAACCCCGTCTTTCAAAAAATAATCACAGTGAAATTTACATGTGAAATTGTATGATAACGTCGTTGAGTATCACCTGTAAAATTTGGAACTCTATTACAGTGGATGTTTTTCAATTATAGGAGTTGAAAAGTTGCTATCCGCGAAACTCGAATCATTAGTTCTTCCATTAGTCGCCGATGCAGGGTTATTAGCTAGCGTATTGACCAACGACAAAATTTATGAGTTTTTTCATTTAAGTTCCTAACATTTATTTATATTCTTCATTTATATATGTTTTGAATAAGTCGTACTGTATTACTAGGTTGATGTAAAAGTTAAAACTTTTTGGCTTCTGGATTTTCTTGAATAAAGCATTTGTAGTTCTCACTTCTGTGGTTTTTGGAAGCTCATTTCTTTTATTCTTCTTCTTTTTGTTAAGTAGGCGTTTGCTTTCAAAGATGCCAACGACATAATTGAGAAATACAATTAAATACTCTAGTTGCTTATGCTATTACACTTACGCAGGCCGGATCTCCACAAGGTACGTTAATTAATCATATGTTAATTGCCACACTAATCTAATTGCTTAAAGTAATTTTTTGTACTCAATTATATACCTTTCGTACTGGCAAAGTAATTAGTCAAAAGTAGTTAATTGCTTCTAAGGCTGTTCGCGTATGTCTTTCTTGCATCAGTAAGAATTGCTAGTTCTGTTAAGCATTAACCTAGCTATATACATTGATTATGTAAGATTTTTTGCAGTATCCGTGCACTTTAACCATGTAGCTATAACCATTGATTATGTAAGATTATACTAGGATTTCAATTAATTCCCATCATAGAGATCATTTTACTTATAATTACCTTAAAAAATGTCTGATTGTGTAAATATAATTTGCACAGATTATCTCCTGTGTTAAATGTTGAATTCATTTTGTTCCTTATCCAAGTGTATTGGTATAAGTTCTAAATTTTGTGACCTGAAAGTTTTCTATTACTGGTTCCTTAATTATATTTAGTGGAATGTCGTATCTGCTTCAGCTGTTTGCATTCCGCCTTGGACTTGGTAAACTATTGCTCTCCAGCCCGAAAATGGGAAATATCATCTAGTAATAAATTGTATAATTTGTATGTATTATGTTGATTCGATCATTTGCCAACCCAACTCATATAAAAAATAGTACTTAAAGAGATGGAGGCATATTCTGATTTCTCTTCAACGTCCCAAATGTTTGCATAGGACTTCCTCAATCTACCTCAACTTGGTCAAGTCAAATATGTGTCTCTCTCCTAATTCATCTATATATAGGTATATAGTAATATGTGGCTCTCTTTCTAACAAGCTATTGTAAGCGCCTACTCAATCAAATATAATGGCTAAATATAGAGGAATTAGAAGTCCCACTTTATCAGCTTCAATATCAGAATTATTCATTGTTCTTCTCCTACTTAGTTCTTTAGTTATCAAGAATAACGAAGCTCGCCCTCTTCGTTCAGTTGCAGAGGAGAATAACACATTGAATCATGAGTTGCAGCTAGAAGGTGAACTACACATGGAGGAAATCAACAACTCTGTTCATGAAAACCACTCTGGTCCAAGTCCTGGTGTTGGCCACTAACTAGTAATTCACTATAGTATAGTATAATTATATACATGTAGTCATCTAGCTTACGCAATTCTTGGATTCTTTAATTTGTTTATTCCCTTATAACATAGTCTTTTATCATTCATCAATAGAAATTCTTTGTATCGTCCTAATTACTTTAGTTTTCCCCTCCTCCGTTGTCGAAACGCAAAAAACTCATTTTTTTTTTTTCAAAGTTTAGTCACTTCAGAATTAATTCAACTATAAGCGATTGAAGCTACAAAAATCCGTGTCTAAAGTTGCAAATTTTGTGAAATTTGGCATATTATTTGTGCAAGCAAACTTTAGACGTTTTTCTCTAAACTTCAAATATATAAGCGAGTAAGCGAATAAATTTTGATGCTGGCTTCAGATATACGTGACTAAACTTTAGACAGATTCTTTTTTTGATGAAGCACATAATTTTTTAGACAAGTACCTGTATTGATGAACAACAGAATTTTTGCAGGTTCACCGATATATAAACTTTGACCATACGCTATGTATTCCGAAAAATAATCACAGTATTCGACACTGAAACTACATCTTGTTTCAATTGAACACATGAACATATGATAAAGTGTCCCTATTAGACACCCGACTCGAATTTTTTTTGAGTGTGTCCCTATTATGTAAATAAATTAATCACTTAAAATATGTCATCCTTTAATTATACTTGTTAACCTCAATAAGCCGTAAAACCTCATAAATGTTCCAATTAACAAATGACAAATGTTTTCACAAACACTTTTATCACTAAATCATAGTTAATTAACATATATTCTCACCTTAATTATAATTAACTTTACCACAATAAGTTAGTATAATGCGATGCATAAGGGCAATTTATAAGAATGACGGCGAGATGGGTGGTTTTGAACTTTTGACCCAGCTTGCCTCATGAATAAAACTTTAAATTTATCAAGTTTTGACTTTTGACCTTGAAGTTTTCCCATGACAAAAGTTGGGGTTAAAAATTCAAGACTACCCATTTTAGAGGTCATTAGGTATAATTTCTTTCGTAAAATCATTTTTTACCAACCATCAAAACTAGATACAATTAGACCTCTCTACAGCAGTCATCCTCTATAACAATATTTCACTATAACAGTCTAGTTTTCTTTGAAACCGACTTTCATATTATGTTATATTATATGTTTTCTATAACAATATTTTGATATAGCGGTCAAAAACTAGCATAACAAACGACCATGTTATAGAGAGGGTTAACTTGTATCTCCAACTGACCAAAACTCAGAAACCCAAACAAAGATTCTATACTTTTCATCAGATAGGTTAAGTGAAAGTTCCCCTTCCCTTGCCAAATATATTTTATTTTATTTTAAAAAAAAAAAAAACCTAAACAAATTGACTTTTTCTACACTAATTTGGCTAGAAGAATAAAGTGGCAATTTCGGGTTTCAGTTACCAGAGTGCCGCCCTTTCTTGATTTTCCGATAATAACCCACATAAAGAAAATGGTCAACTGTTTATAGAAATTGAACTCCTTTCTTATTTTACAGGTAACCCTTTACTTAATTCTTTGTCCACTATTGTTCTAGAGAAAAAGAATCAAGAAATGGGGAGCTCAAATGGTGATGATGATTCGACTACAATCTTTGATGAAGGTGATGCCACGGCCACCACACATGAAACAGAAATAGACATGGCTGACAGTGAAGTTGATTCTCCTTCTGATTTTCAAGAAGGTGAAAAAGTACTCGCCTTTCATAGCCAACATCTCTATGAAGCTAAGGTACCCACATTCTTGCATTTGTGTTCTTGAGTCATTCTTGCATTTGGGTCAAAGACAATGTTTCAATGATTTGACTAATAATTTAATATGGGGTTTTATTGATTGGGACTTTGAGTAGGCTTTTCTTGTCCTACTGGTTTACTCTAAAAATTCAGATGATAAGGGATAAGGCTATATATATAAGTTCACAGGTGATAAAGATATATGGATGATTACAAGAAATAAGGTCACAAGGGATATGATTAAGGAAGAATCAGGAACATCACTAGAAAGCATAGGATGTAAAGTGAAAGTGCTAAAATGAATGAAACCTATTATCAACTAATATGTATCGCCTATATAGATTTTTTCTTCCATTTTGCCCTATGATCTAAGTCTATATGGGTCTCAAGTGATTGTAGGTCCTTCGAGACAACTTCCTTTCTAGTGATGTTAGGTCTACATCTGCAATCGATCCAGGAATGAACAGACCATCTCAAGCGACCTCCTCAATGTGTGCTACTTGAACCTTTTGTGATCATTTCTAATCATGTATAGCCTTGTACTCACACATCTATCTCAGTATCCACGTTCTTTCAACACTCATTTTGTGGATGTGTTGGGCTTTACGACCCAATTACCTTTTACCACTCAATTTAGTTCTATGTGTAACATCTTCCATTATCTTGGAAAGGAACTATTGATATCTTGCCATCTGCATGGTGAATCATTTATGTCATAATCAATTTCGATTCTTTTGTACCCACTGGACTCGTCCTAGAAGAAAATTACCTAATATCAATATATCATACAACACTTCTGATCAAATGACCTTAATTATGTTGTTCTGAAGAGAAGTTTGGTGATGACATAAAATAATTTCCTGAAGTAGAAACTTATTTCATTTAGAGAAGAAGTCGTTGATCATGTGGACAGAGAAAGGGTTTGGTTCGTGAACCACATTGCTAGAATCAAAATCTAACCTTTCTGGATGTTTTTTGTTCTCTTGTGTAAAAATTTCCAGTCTATAATTCTGTGTCTTACCAGTTAGAAGTTCTTAATGTTAGTTGATCTTATGGTTAATTCCATTTTTAACTTATCTACTGCATTTTAATTTTTCTTTTTTGGGTGGGAAGGTTCACAAAGCTGAGTTTCAAATGAGGGAGTGGAGATATTTTGTTCATTATTTTGTAAGTATCAATTTCCCCAGCTCTATGATATTTTAAAAGCTTCATTTTTAACAGTAAACATTTGTTGTCATCCATCTTCTGCTTAGTTGGTAGAGACTGAGTACTTCCTCATGGATATGAATGCGTTGCATGGGAGCGAAACAAGGTGATTGCTTAGATATGTGCTATAACCATTGCTTCTTTTTCTTTTTTCAGGGTTGGAACAAAAAGTGAGTACATCATTCTCAAGTTTTTCCTCAAGCAGAAGTTTAATTCTAAATAAAATTCTCGCTGGCGGAAAGTTTTCAAATTGACGTGCATTAGATTATTTGATAAGTTCCATAATCATGTTGTTCTTTAAAGTCTACTTTCTATGCATTTCATCAAGGAAGGCATTTATCTTTTTCATTTCTCTTTCACTTTTGAACAGCTGGGATGAATGGGTGGGCGTAGATCGATTGATGAAACTCACAGAAGAGAATGTTCAGAAGCAGCAGGAGCTTAAGAAAAAACAGGATGCAGATAAGAATGGAAAGGCTGCACGTGGATCACAAATGAAAACAAAAGTCTATACAGGTTAGATCACTTGTACTCTACTGAATTAGCTATAGGGTGGGTCCTTTCTTGTCCTCTTTTCGTGGTAGATGGGCTGAATTTTTTCTTTTTTTCTGCGATTATAAATTTTTTCTTTTTTCTGCGATTATAAGAGTCATCTGTTGGCTTTCACAGAAACCAGTTTCTATAGGTGTATTCTTTTCATTATACTGGTGTTAATTCATTTGCACAGGTCTAACTTCTTTGGTCTGAAACATCCCTATTATGATGTGCTTGATGGGATTTTCCAGGAATTCATGTTTTTTCTGCTGTTATCTTGTTTTTCTCTGTGCTTCTTAAGTGGTTTCCTATTTCCGTCTTAAATATGGAAATGAACTGTATAATGTACTTGATTGCATTCAGTTATTATTTGATTACAGGGGGAAGAGGCAGAAAGCGGAAGAGTGATATTCCGCAGAAGGTATGTTTCTGGTCTATTTAGCTACACTTAATGAAGCTAGAGTCCTTATTTTAGCTACACTTGAACTTCTATCTTAGGACCCAGTAGTGAATCCTCTTAAAGAATTCAAACATGAAGGTAATGCAGTGACTGTGAGCTACAACTGGCAATAGCTGATCTCATTGGATGATGATCTATGTTAAAAATGTGAATGCAATTAAATATTAATAAAAAGACCATAGTTTTATTGGTGATTAATGCTTATGCAATTCGCCGAGATGGGTAGCTAATGATAAAAGTTCATGGTTTAGAAGCTGGTTAGTAACTTTATGTATTTACGAATTCTCAAAGATCATCTTTAAGTGACTAGGATTGAGTAATCTCTTGAAGGATGGCCTTGCTTTTCTTTATCCCCACCATTTTCATGCTATCTTAGTCTCCTTGGCCAATGACACTTGGTGGGGTACTGCTGGTTCGCAAATTATTTTTGTTCCATTTTGTGAATGCAATAGTTTGTTTAGCTTTGGTTTCATTTATCCCATTAGGTCTCTTTGTTGTGTTTTGTTGATCAATTTAGATGTTATTTGTTAGATTATGATCTAGTTGTTTGTCAGGACAAGGATGGTCCTCCTCCAGAAAAGCTTGTCAATATCCAAATACCATCACAATTAAAGAAACAGCTGATTGATGATGGTGAATTTGTCAACCACTTGGGCAAGGTAAATGTCATGCTAAAAGCTCCAGCTTCCTGATTGTCTCCTAAATTTGTTGACAGGATATCTATTACACCATATGCTTGATTACTCCATGAAATATCTCCATTCTCAAACCTACTCTTTTTTGTTCCTTTGTACTTGTAGTTAGTTTAGTATAGACAGGGAGTTCAGTTTTTCCTTCTTTATTTTAAGTTAGAACATTGAGCAATTGAGGTTTACTCTATGAACTGTTGTCTACTAAACTCATATCTCATCTTCTTTTGCTTTGGGCCTTGAGTCAATTCATAATGTAGACTAAGTTGTACACCGCTTTCTGAATGATTAATGGATTGCTTGACGAGAAAATGAATTTAGAATCAGTGTCCTGGAACAAAGAGGGATTAGTGATTACACCTCTTATCTCCAAAACACGTTTACTTTCTTTTTGTTCATGCAAAACATCTGATCTCTGTGTGGTTTGCGGGCTATTGCACAGGAGCGGGGTTTACCCTGTGCGCACCCGAAGGGCAGCGGCTGCGGGTTCCCTTGTCATCAAAAAGAAAAAACATCTGATCTCTTTCATTAAATGGTAGATTAATTTTCTCTCCAATGATTCAAGCTAATTTGGTGATCCCTTTTTTCTCTCCGACAATACAAACTAATAGACTGGTTCTGCTTTATTATTTCAAACTTGACGTGTACTCTCTTTGTTTAGTCTACTTTCACATTTGGAACCATTTCAAACATCTCCCTATTTTAAAGTCTAAATTACTTATCAAACGTTTTAGTTACGATGTGTGTTGTTAGTCAAAGTAGGTCATTTCTTGTGGAATGAAAGCAGCAGATGGTCATTAACAAGCTTTTTTCAACTTCATTGTGATTCAACCGTTACGCTGTAGCTAAAGATTAATTATACATGAAAAAGAGAGTAACATTTATATCCATTGTCACCTTTTTGTAGTTGCAAGTTGGGGCTGAATGAGAGAGTTGACGTGTAATTGAAGTTACCAGAAGGGTTTTTGAAGGACTAAAACATAAATTTGAGCACTTCATCTAAGTTTATAATGAAATAGGTAGATATTTAGCTTAGCTGGCATGACAAGGAGAAGGATCAATTATCCTTCTCAAAATTTTCACTCTGGTGCAAAGGATGTCATATTCTCAAAACGAAAATTGTTATTACTGAAACCTAAAGGAAGATGCTTTTGACCTACTTGAATTCACATGTTGAAACTCATATACAGTGTGCTTTCTTTTTATTCCAATTTGTGAATCTGATGTGTCTCGTTTCCCCGTCTTTTTTGTGGGGGTGGAGAGATAATTGACACATCTCTATCGTCTTAAGTTGATTGAGTTGAGGGAACAATATTTATGCAGCTCGTCAGACTTCCACGTGCTCCAAATGTAGATGAAATACTAGAGAAATATCATGACTATCGGCTGAAAAAGGACGGAGTGTAAGTTCTCTATCACTTATTTCCACTCGAATGTTTCTCTAATTAATTGATAGGTTACTATGTTATTTCCTTTTGATTTCATTATTTTACCTTTTTAATAATAGTAGACGAGAGGGGCACTATTTTATGGTCTAGAAAATTGTTTCTTTTAACGTGATGATATCGATAAAAAATGCTTTTGTTGTTGCAGAGAATCTTCTTAGTCGATCTGTGAGTTGGACTGCAAATTTGCCGTGTCTTATCTCTAATTGATTTGTGTTGACACCGAACTCTTAGGAATATCTTGCAGATATAGCTCTCTGCTAAATTTTCTTCTTAGATTTTTTAATAGATTGATCTATTTAGTAGCAATGATTCCATTCATCACTATTACAAGCTTAATGACTAGTAAACTAAATTTACCTTAATTGATTCTGGTGGCTGAAGGATATCTGATTCTGTTTAAGAGATTCTTAGTGATTTGCAATGCTACTTCAACGAAGCACTGCCTGCTATGCTCCTTTACAAGAATGAGCCGGAACAGTTCCAAAAGTCGATTAAAGACGATGTCTCTCCTTCCTCTGTGTATGGAGCTGAGCATTTATTACGGCTTTTTGGTATGTTCAGTTTAATCAAATTTCAAGCAGTTGATGTTGCATGTCTTAATATGTGACAGTTTATGTTTCGTATAATATGTTTGAGCCTTAGCTACCTATATTTATTGGCTTCAAAGTCCTCATTTCTGGGTGTGTAATAAGCTAATATTTGCTGTTTGATGACTTTGTTCCACATCTGGCAATACAACTTTCATCCAGTTTGAGTTCGAGGAAAACCTTTTATTTTCGTCTAATACCTTTTTGGATAACTTACAGGGAATAACCACAAATATTTGTAGATTATTTGTTTGGCTAAATCCTTTGTCAAGGTGTAAAATAATCTCTTCAGAATTTTTGCATCAGAATTCAATGTTGCAGAGGCACAAAGTAGTAAGCAGCCTTATATATTATACGTTAAGTGAGTGATACAGACGCTTTTGAATGGTTTTGCTGAGCTTTTAATGCCATTTCATGATTTGTGAAACTGATGTTAGTTTAAACTGGACTTTCACATCCAACATTGTTATATATTTTTAACAGACACTTAATCTTGTTATCTGCAGTTAAGTTGCCTGAGATTCTGTTCTATGCAAGTATTGAAGATGAGACATTAACAGAGTTAAAGCAGAAGTTGCAAGACTTTCTCAGGTTTAAATATCTTATGTTTCTGTCATGGTGACGCAGGTTTTCTTAACTTGATTTATTCCGTAGGAATACTTAAAGAAAATATGAGAAGTGTGTATGTCTACCTAAAATAATGAGGATGGAATAATATATAGTGGCAACCCTAAACCTAAACTAGATACTTAATTCTAATAATAGAAATGAATACTCCGTCTAATAACTTTGAAACTACTACGATAATTTCTATATACCTAAGAAATTAATAGAATGAAGTAATTAAAAATTACTTAATGTATAAAAAAAATTCCCATTTTCAGTCACGTACTATTCTCTTCGGATTGAAAAATTAAATTTTTGTCCTTAGTTTTGGAATTCTGTGAGCAACTCCTAATCTTCTCTATGCTTGTTTCCTCCCTTTTACTTTACTAGTTCATTGGTAAGGCATTCTGATTTTGTCGTAAACAGAACCATTATCATAAAATATCTTCATATTCATGGAGTTCCAAAAGAAAGTTGATTTGAACATAACTCAAAACAAATGGCAAAAGTGGACTTGAATTGCCATCCTTGGCAGAATTGTCATATCCATCTTGGATCTCTTTGCTAAGAAATTGTTCCAAATAAAAGTCATGTCTTCATATTAAGAAGTAGAGGCTTATCAATTGAAATCATTAGTTTGTAAATTAAGACCTTCAATACCGATTTCCTCATCTTCAAAGTCCATCGTGAGGCAAGACACCAATATGAGAGGATCGTGCATCATTCTTAGAACTCCCAATAAGTAAATCATGATATCACAGATTCATAGTATACATCATCTTCCATTTATATAGAAAAAATGATTGATCATCTTCCCTGTCCTACTAAATATTCAAATTCAGCTTCCCCGCAGGTTATTTAAGATCTTGTTATTTACGATTGAGGAATTAGTGTGATTGATGGGCAATTTGTGAGTGGCTCTTTCGATTCTATCCCGACCATACGCACACTCATAATTCCGACTTTGATACTGCTACAACAAATACTGGCAATGGTTGAGCAGAAGAAACCATCGCATCTTCATCTTTGGCTAATGCCCAATGGCGAACAGGATGATTCCCTTGGCATTGCAGCATACTTTGTCCTTGTTCCTAACGTTCAATGTTCCCGTTTTAATAGCTAGGCTTTCAGTTATGCCTTCCTGTCCTCTGGGATCTCAATGTAATTGAAGATTCGATCAACTCTATCTATCTAATCACAAAAACTCCTTATTATGTAGATATATCGAATGGATTACCATGATTAGTAGGTAATCCAGTGAACGAATCTCCTTGCTCCAGAGTCATTAGTACAAGTCCAATTCTTTCCTCCTAAACTAAAAACTATTATATCGCAATTGCATGCTGATAATTGATGTTTGTTGCTCATTTTAAATGTACATTCCCATCAATAATCTAGGTTATCTTCCTGATTTACAGATTCCTGCAGAAGAATCAAAGTGCATTTTTTCTGTCGACGTACCATTCTGCAGAAGATTTTGATGTGGCTGGCAAGAAACAGGATAACTGAGTTGGAACATCTCTTCTTCTGCTGTATATATATTCTGTATCACTCCTACTAATGTGTATATTCTCTGGTGTCCAATGCACAACTTTATGTTGTATTACTAGGCCTCTAACTAGTAACTTTTGCTGCATGCTGTTTTGCTACTTATTGCCTTGTGCAGTGGCTATGACAGTTTCTGGTTGTCCAGCTAATCTTTTCTCTTGAATCAGGTACCTAAGTACCAACTAACTTTGTAGTTAGATATGGGAAAGAAATTTGCTCTGCAATAGGAGGTGTCGACAATGTATGGCGTATTTGGGATTTCACGTTTGAAATATTTACATCTTGTTCGTGCATCTAGGTTTTAATCTGAAAATCGATAAATAAATGATAATATATCCCCATGAAATGTAAAATTTGTTCAATCGGTACATGATAATGTATCCCATGACAAATAAATCGGGATGGAGGGGTAAATATTTCGTAACAAGGATATTTAAGATGTTTATATGAGCGTTGGTAAATGTCTATTTACTATGTACTTCGTTATTTTAATTGGGCAATTTGCAGGATTGTCCTTCGCTGGGGTGGTTTTTAATTTTTGTCCCTCAAATTGGTGGTCTTTAATTTTTGTCCTTCGCTAAGAATTCCTTAGTTTCAGATTTGAATGCCTGCTCAGTAAAAAATTTGCAAGGTAGAGTTTGGATTTGCAAGGTAGAGTTTAGATTCGCAAGGCAGAGTTTTGAGCCTGAAGGTAAAATTTAGCCTTAAGGCAAAGTTTTGCATGGGTAGAATTTTGCAAAATTCTGCTTTAAGGCAGAGTTTTGCCAGTTTTGCAAACAAACGAAAAGGAAACGAAAGATGAAACATAAATTATGGATCAACTAAGCCCTCTCGGGGACTTTCTTAAATGGGCAGAATTTTACAAAATTCTGCCTTAAGGCTTCAAAACTCTGCCTTACGAAAAATTCTTTTTTTTATTTTTTTTAATTGAGCGGGGATTCAAACCCAGAATCTTGGGGTATTAGGCGAAGGTAAAAATTAAAGACCACCCCAAAATGAAGATAAATCCGAGCAAAAAAAAAGAAAAAAAAAAAAAAAAAAAGAGAGATCTTAATTTGGAGCAGGATAAATTAGATTTGGACTTGACCAGCACCACGGTTTCAATTTTGTTTTATGTCTTCTATGTACTTTCTCCATTCACTTTTACTTATCACGTTTTGATTTTTCATGCTATTTAAAAAAAATGATTAAGATAGGTGTTTTACCACAATACCTCTATTAAATGGTGTATAATTATATTGGTGTTGGAAAAATGATTTGAAATGAGTAATAAATGCTAAGGGTAAAATAATTTTTTTTTTTTGTCTTACCTTGATATGTGAAAATTGACAAGTAAAAATAAAAATCTATAAAGGGAATAATGAACAAGTAAAATTGAACGGAGGGAGTACTAATCTCTCTAATGTTTGGTCTAAAGTGGATGCCAAGTATCATAATAATGGCTACATTAAATTTTAAGACGTGACATATCAGTTTATAAGACTTCACCTTGACCTTGCTCTTTTTACTTGGAACGTTACTTTTATTTCTCTCAACCTTTTTTGACACGTAACTAAGTAGTCCTGCTATATTCTTTTGGCATGACTATAAGAACTGAGTAGTAATTTTTTCCTAAAAAAGTTGGGTTGCAAAGCAAGAAGATAGGAGGATAGTATTCTACGTGTATCACAAAGGTTTACATTTAAATCTACCCGAATATTGTAATGAGGCAACTTTGAAATGCTATAATCAGATTAAAAAGAAGACTATAATGTGGGGATTGTTGACATATATAAGTACTAATTGCCATTGTGGAGTCACAAAAGTAATTTGAGTTTTTGATGTTTATAACATATCACTTGTCGGTCCAAGTCTAATCTATAGGAGGAATAGAAATGTGGGCATCGGGTTAGAATTGAACCTCGTGTCTCTCTAGTTTGTGAAGTAAGAAAGTATAGTTTGTTTGATGAAGTTTTTCTTCACCCCAATTAATCACTTTTCTCTAATCACGATACAATAAATAATTTTAACTATTATTCACATACTCCATTGAAGTGCTTAATGATTAATCATTAAACATCTTTTTTTTAATAATCATGACGGTCTCATAACTTAAACCAATCAATCCTTAAGACGAGAACAATTGTTGGTTTTCAAAGTAATAATGAGGTGGAATCAGCTCCGGTTAGAACAAGGCATTGCACCATTATATTGATGTAGTCCTTTAGCATATAATAGGACCAAATATCCTTCTCCGTTATTTTTTATTAATGTCTAGTTGGTTATTAAAACAAAACAAAAAAAAATAAATCCAACAGTATTACTAGGGTAGTAAGTATCCGTTCATTCTTAATTAGAAATTTCAGGTTCAAGTTTGGGGAGTTGAATTGTCTTTGGTAGGGAGGCTTTAGTAGAATTCCGACGCAAATTTGAATTAATCGAGTTCAAAGCAGATATCGGACACTAGTTGTGAGTAAAATTGGACCAGTCCTTAAGTGACGATGTCATGTATAAGTATATACATGAATGTGTAAAATGATTTTGTTGACTGTTAAGGTGGTAGCGATCCTTAAAAAAATTAGTTCCCATTATGTGGAGTATGTACTATGACAAGCAACAGAGAAATCGTGAAAAAGAAATTACGTGTGCAAAGAGAAATAATTTAAAGAGAATTATTTTATGTTTCATCAAATTTTCAAACCCCCTTCCTCACTAGCCGCCCTACTAGCTGCCTTCTACAGCAAATGGGTTCAATGTCTCTTTCAGAATTTATATATTTCAAAGCTCTCAGGTTTTTTGGTTCGAAAAATTAAAATGAGGTTATTTCAATTATAATTCTAGGATTATAATCCCTTCTTTTATATGAAATAATAGATAATTCCAAAATTTTGATAAAAATCAGGAATTATAATTGAGATTACCTTGTTTTGAACCAAACAACTTAAAATATTTAAGCATGTATATGCCAACTTCGATTCTTATATGGGGTATTTTGTTCATGAGCTAAAAAAGGGAAAACATGTCTAGGGGATTAACAACATTAAATAATAAACTGTGCTTGGATTCTCAACAAGATAACCCAATAATCAATAAACTACAAATTGTAGTTAAATTTTGTGGTTCAGTTGAGTTTTATCATTCCTAATAATGTCAATAAGACTTCTCTACCTTATGTTTATAACTTATCACTTCTGGGTCCAAGTCAAATCTATAGGAGGAACAGAAATGTAAGCATCGGGTTATAATTGAACCTCGTATCTCTCTAGATTGTGAAGTAAAAAAGTAGAGTTTGTTTGATTCAGTTTTTTTCTTCAACCACCCAATTAATCACTTTTCTCTAATTAATTCAGTTCAATTAATCAGAATACATTCATTGCACCATACAATTATTAATTTTTAACTAATATCCACATACTTAATGGAAGTTCTTAATGAATACTCATTAAACATCTTTTTTTAATAATCATGACGGTCCCATAACTTAAACCAATCAGTCCTTAAGACGAGAACAATTGTTGGTTTTCAAACTAATAATGAGGTGGAATTTGCTCCGGTTAGAACAAGGCATTGCGCGACATTGGCGTAGTCCTTTAGCATATAATCGGACCACATATCAACAACAACATACCAAGTGTATTCTCACAAATGGGGTCTCGGGAGGGTAGGATGTACGCACACCTTACCCCTACCTTTTGGGTTGGGAGGCTGTTTCCGGTAGACCCTCGGCTCAAGAGAACAAAGCAAGATAAAAGGAAAATAAAGTAGCTAGCAAGATAAAAGGAAAATAAAGTAGCAAGATAAGAGCAAAGTAGCAAGATAAAAGCAAAATAAGAGACATATAGTAGTACCTTCTCCGTTATTTTTTAATTAATGTCTAGTAGGATATTAACTCCAAAAGTATTACTAGGGTGGTAAGTATCCATTCATTCTTAACAAGAGGTTTCAGATTCAAGCCTGAGGAGTTGAATCGTCTTTGGTAGGGAGACTTTAGTAGACTTCCCAATACAAATTCGAGTTAATCGAGTTCAAAGCAGATATCGGACACCAGTTGTGAGTAAAATTGGACCAGTCCTTAAATGACGATGTCATATATAAGTATATACATGAATGTGTAAAAACATTTCGTAGACTGTTAAGGTGGTAGCGCTCCTTAAAAAAACTAGTTCCCATTATGTGGAGTATGTACTATGACAAGCAACAGAGAAGTCATGAAAAAGAAATTACGTGTGCAAAGAGAAATAATTTAAAGAGAATTATGTTATGTTTCATCAAATTTTCAAACCCCTTCTCACTAGCCGCCCCACTAGCGCATGCGCAACAAATGGGCTCAATGTCTCTTTCAGAATTTATATATTTCTGTATCCGGGTAAAATCGAGGATATAAGCACGCTCGGTTCCCCGTTGTTATGGCTATGCTTGGGTGAATCTTGAGCATCTCACCGGAAATGAGGTCTCAAGCTTGGGCCGTTACGAGGCGATGAAAGTAGGGTGATTGTTTACCGGAAGACCGAAATATCCGCCCTCGCCGGATATTTCGGCGTCAATCCCGCGACGCAAACAGTAACAGTTTACTTGCTTTATTTAGAGTTGTACTAGGTTTGAAACTCCTCTACTATATAAAGGGGAGACCCTCATTCATGAAAGGGGGTTGGCAACAAAAAGAAGAGAAAGAATATCAACAATCATTAAAGTTCATTGCATCAGTTTTCATCTGTTCTTAAGTTTTATTTTATTAGTGTCTCTTGATAGCTCGTAACTAAAGGATTCCGACCTCGGTCTCCTAGCCCGAGATCATACGTATCCAAAGACTTGGTTAGATTTGATTCTTTGTCCACTTTATCATACCACGCATTATTTAGATCCCTAATTGAATTTAGCCGCATATCTTTGGCACCTCATATAAATCTAACTGTTCTACATTTCTCGGTTAAATAGTTTGGCGCCCACCGTGGGGCCTTAGATATTAGTGGCGGTTCAATATAGCACTGTGGTCAAACTCGATATTTTACACTTGTTCTTTAGGGTTTGATTTCAGGTATACAGAAAATGTCGGATTCACGTTACGTCAACTTCGAAAGTGGGCCGAGCCATCACGAGCATGACGGCGGGGATGTACCGAATAACAACGCGCCCCCCGTTAATCCAGCTCAAGTCGGGTCATCGGTGGGCAACATTCTGGGCGGAGAGAATAATAGGGCCATCTTTGCGGCGGCTCGGGAACTAGTTAGCTATGGCCATGGCTCAATTGCAGGCCCAGCAAAAGATCATAGTGCAATTGAAAAATCGGGATCAGGCACCCGATGTTGCCCCATCGGAACCAACCCAGGACGTAGAGGAAAGGCATGTCTCACGGGGTAACGAGGGATTCCTCGGGCAAAATACCAAATTGAAAAGAATGCTCGAGGAATTGACCAAACGAGTCGAATCTGGTGAAAAAAAGATAGAGGCGAACGAATCTGGTGGAGAACTATAACTCGAGGGTTGATCAAATCCCGGGGGCTTCGCCAGTGTTGAAAGTCCCGGATTCGAAAAAGTTTGTTCAAATGCCGTTCCTGCCAAGTGCGGCGCCGATGAAAATCCCCAAGAGATTTCGCATGCCCGACATCCCGAAATACAATGGGACAACAGACCCGAATGAGCATGTGACTGCATATACATGTGCTATCAAGGGCAACGACCTCGCCGATGATGAACGGGAATCGGTGCTACTTAAGAAATTCGGGGAAACCCTGTCTAAGGGAGCGATGATTTGGTATCATAACTTGACCGAGCACTCGATTGATTCATTTGCCATGCTCGGCGATGCTTTCGTTAAGGCCCATACCGGGGCTATCAAGGTCGAAACCCGAAAGTCGGATCTATTCAACGTCAAGCAACGAGATGACGAGACCATCCGCGAGTTCGTGGCTCAATTTCAAATGGAGCGCATGGACTTACCCCCGATTACTGATGCACGATTGGGCCGTTCGGGCTTTCACTCGGGCTCGGTGAGCTCGATCACATCAATGGAGGCCGAAACAAAACCTCGATAGAATACCATGTCGCACCGGGATGTGCGCATAAATATCGGTCAAAAATCGGGGGGTAGAAGACGATAAGGTTTTGAGGGCCACTTCAGTGTCGTGGCATTCCGGTAAAGGAAGTGATCGCACAAGGAGAGTGGCGGATCGAGATTCCAAATCGTCATATGACAGATACCAGCCATACCCGCTCGATCGAAGAGGAAATGGGCGTAACACTGAATCGGGCAAGATTGATAGGAGAAGCGATCGAAGGAGTGACCGAGGTCCAAACAACCACGGGTTGGTAAACAGAAATACTCTCGGTAGAGTTCCGGGAAACGGGGAGATTCCAAGGTTATCCGAGTATAATTTTTGCGTCGATGTAGCAACTTTAGCGGCAGCCGTTAGCCGAAACAAAGAAACAAGGCATCCGAGGCCCATACAATCTGATCCGGAGAAGCGGGACAGAAACCTTATTTGTAAGTATCATCATACTCACGGTCACCGGACCGAGGATTGTCGACAGCTGAGGGAGGAGGTGGCCCGTCTGTTCAATTTGGGGCACCTTAGAGAATTCTTGAGTGAACGAGCAAAAACCCATTTCAAAAACCTGGATTCCAACAACCGGGATAAGCCGGAAGAGCCCCATCAGGTGATACATATGATCATGGGAGGAACCGACATTCCCATGGGACCGGTTATGAAGCGCACGAAGATCTCCATAACGAGGGAAAAGCGTATCCGAAATGATAATCCCGATGGCCCCATCACGTTCGATGACGATGACATGGAAGTCATTGCCCACGTAATGACGTGTGGCTGGTAATCTACTATCCTTGTCAATAATTTTAGAATTAAACGTATGCTGATTGATCAAGGTAGCTCGGCTAATATCATACGATGGAGAGTCATCGAACAGTTGGGACTACTAGACCAGATCGTGCCGACCATACGAGTCCTCAACGGATTCAACATGACATGCGAAACGACTAAAGGCGAGATCACTCTACCGATCAGCATAGCAGGGATTACGCAGCAGACGAAATTTTATGTGACAGAAAGTGATATGGGATATAATGCACTACTGGGCAGACCGTGGATTCACTTCGTAAGAGCGGTTCCCTCGATCATGCACCAGATGTTGAAATTCCCGACCTCAGAAGGTATCAAAACCGTCCGTGGTGAACAGCAGGCCGCAAAAGAAATATTCGCGATTGAAGAATCTACTAAGGCCATAAAAGATCCAGATCGGGGTGAAGGGAAGAATGTCAAATAGCAATCACAGACCCCGATCCCGGAATCTTCGGAAGATCGGAACGGGGACACACAAGATGAGGAGTTAAGGTTCGGAGTACCGAGAACATTTGTGGTGCCCGATGATTCTGATGCCACCAGGTCCACCGTCGAAGAGCTCGAACAAGTGACATTGTTTGCCCATCTGCCAGAAAAAAAGGTATACCTGGGCACGGGGTTAACACCCGAGCTCAAATTTTTTTTTACTGAATTTCTTAAAATTAACTCCGACTGCTTTGCTTGGTCCCATTTAGACATGACAGGTATTCCACCAGACGTGATGACATACAAGCTGAGCTTGGATCCGAGCTTTTCCTCGGTCAAACAAAAGCGAAGGCCGCAACCTGAGGTAAAGCATGTATTCGTCAAAGACAAGGTAACCAAGCTCCTTAATATAGGGTCCATTCGAGAAGTAAAATATCAGGATTGGTTAGCTAACGTCGTGGTAGTGCCCAAAAAAGGGAATAAGTTTAGAATGTGCGTAGATTATAAAGATCTAAACAAAGCCTGTCCGAAGGATTCTTTTCCTTTGCCCAGCATCGATCGCATGATCGACGCTACTGCGGGTCACGACACGTTGAGTTTTCTCGACGCATATTCCGGGTACAATCAAATTCAAATGGACCCGCAGGACAGGGAAAAAACCTCTTTTATAACTAGGTTCGGCACATATTGTTATAATGTAATGCCTTTCGGCTTAAAAAATGCCGGTGCGACCTATCAGCGTCTAGTCAATCGAATGTTTGAATACCAAATAGGGAAATCCATGGAGGTTTATATTGATGACATGGTCGTTAAGTCCCTACGAGCAGAGGACCATTTGAAATTTTTGCAGGAAACTTTCAGCATATTAAGGAAATACAACATGAAGCTGAACCCAGAAAAGTGCGCCTTTGGAGTCGGATCGGGTAAATTCCTCGGATTCATGGTGTCAAATCAGGGAATCAAAGTCAATCCGGATAAAATAAAGGCCATCGAAGATATCACTGTGATAAACGACATCAAAAGGGTACGAGAGGTTAACGGGACGCATAGCGCCCTAAGCGCCACATCTCCGGATCCTCGGATAAAGTCACCGTTTCTTCTCTTTCGAAAAGGCCGATTTTGCATAGACCCTCGAGTGTCAGGCTGCTTTGATGAAACTCAAAAGATACTTATCAAGTCCACCTCTACTCCACACACCGAAGGCGAACGAGCAGTTGTATTTGTACCTGGCGGTGTCAGAGATCGCGGTGAGCGGTGTTCTGGTTCGGGAGGAGAACAGAACACAGTATCCGATTTACTATGTAAGTAGGACTCTCGGTGACCCCGAAACCAGGTATCCGCATTTGGAAAAGCTCGCTTTGGCTTTGTTAAGTGCATCTAGAAAACTGAAACCTTACTTTCAGTGTCATCCTATATGCGTTGTAACATCGTACCCTCTAAGGAACGTCATGCATAAACCCGAACTCTCGGGTCGACTAGCGGGGAGTGGGTGGAGATTAGCGGGTATGATATTGAGTAAAAACCCGAACGCCAATCAAATCCCAAATGCGGCGGATTTCGTGGCCGATTTTGCATCGGCCATGATCCCCGAGGTCGACAAGAAAATTCTTCTTGCCTCGGGGACTAGCACGAAAGTCTGGACCCTTCACACGAATGGAGCGTCTAATGTGAAAGGGTCCGGGTTAGGGATCGTTCTCAAACCCCCCTCAGGTGACGTAATAAGACAATCTAATAGGTCTGCTGATTTAACTAACAACGAAGCTAAGTATGAGGCTATGATTGCAGGTTTAGAGCTGGCCAAAAGCTTGGGAGCCGAGATCATAGAGGCCAAGTGCGATTCTCTCCTGATGGTCAAACAAACGAACGGAACCTTTGAAATCAAAGATGACAGAATGCGGGGGTACCAAAAAAGGTTGCAGGTTGTCCTTCGTCGGTTCAAAGAGTGGACTACGGAGCACGTACCCCGTGATCAAATAACGAAGGCGACGCCTTGGCAAACGGGGTCTTCGGTCGAATCGGAAGGGTTCGCCCTCCGGAGGCGTGGGTCTGATTAACAAATTAGCCATGAGACCCAGGACATGCCGAGGTAAACTCGACTAGCCTCACCCAGGATTGGAGGAACAAATACATGACTGTCTCCCGGACAGGGGAAGTTACCGTCGATGCCGGAATCAAGAGCTCTCCAAACCATGGCGGCAGATTCTCGCGGTCGATGGCCGGTTACGAAGATCATTCCACGGCCCATTGGCCAGATGCCTAGGACCAGGGGAGACCGACTACGTTCTGAGAGAGGTTCACGAGGGCACTTGCGAAAATCATGCGGGAGCCGATTCATTGGTCCGCAAGTTGATCAGAGCAGGATACTACTGGAACGAGATGGACGGAGACGCCAAAACCTTTGTTCAGAAATGTAACGAATGCCAAAGGCACGCCCCATCCATACATCAACTCGGAGAGGAGCTTCACCCGATCCTCTCCCCATGGCCATTCATGAAATGGGGCATGGATATAGTGGGACCTTTTTGCCATGGGCTCCAGGTAAGGCGCAATTTATCTTACTCATGACTGATTCTTTCTCTAAGTGGGTCGAAGCGCAGGCACTTGAGAAAGTTAGGGAAAAAGAAGTCATCGATTCCGTTTACGATTATATAATCTGTCGATTCGGGATACCAGCGGAGATCGCGTGTGATAACGGGAAGCAGTTCGTAGGTAGCAAGGTCAGCAAGTTTTTTGAAGAGTACAAAATTAAGAAAATCTTATCAACCCCGTACCATCCAAGCGCGAATGGTTAGGCCGAGTCTACCAATAAAATCATACTGTAGAATTTAAAGAAGAGACTGGCCGGTTCCAAACACCGATGGAAGGAGGTTCTGCCTGAAGTTTATGGGCCTACCACACAACGATAAGGTCAAGAACCGGGAGACACCGTTCTCCCTTGTATATGGAGCCGAGGCCCTGATACCCGTTGAAGTCGGTGAGCCGAGCCTGAGATTCCGTTATGCCACTGAGAACTCGAACCATGAAGCAATGACCGTTAATTTGGATCTCATGGATGAAAGAAGGGAAGCTGCACATATCCGGATAGCCGCACAAAAGCAAAGGATGCAAAGGTGCTACAAACGGAGGACAAACCTCAGACATTTTCAAATCGGGGACTTGGTACTAAGGTCACACTTAAATACGAAGAACCCTCACGAAGGGAAATTAGCCCCAAATCGTGGGAAGTCCATACCGAGTAACTGGAATAACCGGGAAAGGCTCTTATCAACTCGAGAATGAAGACGGATACCGGCTGAAAAATAACTGGAATGTGGCACACCTGAAGCGATATTATTGTTAAAGGTATGAATAACTTATCTTTTTCTTTTGTTCGACCTAACGATGCAGGGATGCAGCCCGAGGGAAATAAAAGAAAAGGCACATCGTCGCAGAGTCGAGACCTAGGGTCGAAAGCACGTCTTTGCACTTTTCCCTTCGACCGTTTTGTCCCAGAGTGGGTTTTCGGCAAGGTTTTAATGAGCGACGAACGAGCGTGCTACGAATGTAGAGCGTATAGATTAGAAACCAAAAGCCGGGGGACTCGTATATTACGATTGAGTAGTACCGAGCCCTCATACTTTGAACTCGAATACTAGGGGACTACTATATCATGAGTTAAGTCGAAACTATGTAAAAGCCAAGGCTCGAACAATAGGATCAGATGTAAGGACCAAACAATCGATTGAATCGTGTCCACTTAGTTTGTTCTTGCCATGGCAAAAATTACGAATGTATCCCGGGTTAGTTTTGTTATATCCCGTATTTTTTGTACATTGGGATATTTTAAGTTAATCGCGATAAGTTAAGGACAAGGCTATTTTGGGATACGAAGTAGAGACTTTTAACCTTCGATTTTGTTTTAGTGCACAAGTTGCTTATAAATTTTAATTGGTATGGAAATATTAATGAAGATTAAGGGTTAATTAACCATGATTAGATTATTAAGTGGGATTAAAAAATTTAATTAGTCACTAATTAGCCATTAGTGGCCGTGTGGGCCCCACCCGTGACAAGGCCAAGTGTAATTGGCTCAAACTTTGGGCGGGTTTAATGGCATAGTCCAGCCTAATGGACATCCTATATATAGTAATTTTGACTTTCATCCCAAATACCTTCATTTGTTCATCTTGCCCAGA